>NC_091494.1:36106537-36267823 GCF_947461875.1 Haliaeetus albicilla
TTGGACAAAAGGTTCATCAGCCCTGTGCCTCCTCTCTGCTGCCAGGAAGAGGAGGGTGCTTCCCCGGGGTGACCCTTGGCCGAGCTGGGCTGGGGAAGAGGGGGGCACTCGGGGAGGAGGGTCCTCACCCCGATGCCTGGCAGGGGTGCAGGGGTGTTTGTAGTGTGGGGGCTGAGGGCTGGGTGCGGGGCCCTGGCCTGGCTCGGCTTTGGGGCACACACGCTGCCTCCCTCCCCGGTGCCCTTGGGGTGCTGCGATGGGCTGGATGGGGTCCTGTTTCCCCTGCCCTGTATCACGGAGGGTACTGCTGCCCCAGCTGGCAGGACCCCCCCTTGCCTGGAGAAGTGCAGGACGGGCTTTCAGAAGGCAGAGCTCGGCCGTGTCCCACCCCCAAGTAAGTCCCACAGCCCACCCACCAAGCCGAGACCCCCCAAACCCCCTATTTCTGCAGGTGGGCGACCGGGGGGACGGGACCCCCGTCGCCACCTTGGGGCAGGGACCCCCTATCTCCACTTCCCGGGGGGAGAGGACCCCCATCCTCACATCTGCTCGATCTGGGACCCCCCCGGGGTAGGGGCGGGCAGGGCTGGGGGGGGTCCGCTGGGGCCGCCGCCTCCTTCCCCTTCCCCTTCCCCTTCCCCTTCCCCGGCCCGCAGCCGCTTCCTGGGCGCCATCGCGGCACCAGAGGAAGCGGGCGGCCCCCGGGACCCCCCCCGGACCCCTCCCGGTCTCCGCCGGGCCGGGGGGGGCGAGCCCCAACCTCCAACCCCGGCAGAACTTTTGGGGGTCCCTCCCCGCTCCCCCCTCACCCCGCGCCACCTCCCACCTTGCCGGCCAGCTCGTAGTCCCGGGGCAGAGCCGGGGGGTCCCCGTTCCCCTCCGGGGGGGTCCCGCTCCCCGCCGTCCCTCCGGGACCGCTCATGGTGCGTCCGAGCGGAGCCGCCGAGTCCCGGTCCCCGTGGGAGCAGCGGGAGCCGCGGCCCCACCCGGCCCGGCCCGGCCCGCCTTCCTCCTCCTCTTCCTCCTCCTCCCCGGCCGATGCCACCCCCAAGGCTGTGCCCTGGCCACCTCCCTGCCCTGCCCGGCCCGGCCCCGGGATGAGGAAGAGGAGGCTCAAGGCTGGAAACCTGCACATCCCCCCCCCCCGCACCCCGACACCGGGGACCCCGGGGTGCTTGGGTTTGCCAGGGGCTCGGCGGCACCGGCCGGTGGGCAGAGCCGTGGCACGTCCCGCCAGGCACACGGATGGGGAGAGAAGGAACCGCTCACCCCACAAATGAACAGCCCCCAGCCCCCCCCCCAGGGTGTGGGGATGAAGACCCCAGTGCTGCTAAATCACCCCCGCCACGCCGGCTCGGTGGGGACGGTAGCTCCCGCTCCCACCCCACCGGTCCAGTCGAGGGTGGGGGGTTTAGCCCGTCTGCTGCAGCCCCGACGGCTGCTGAACTGGGCCCCGGGTTTGCACCGAGGCGCAGAGAAGCCAGGAGGAAAGCAGAAGCAGCGGCCGTTAGCCGGAAGCCATGCACTGCGGCGAGCCAGTTCAGCGGCTCGGCTGGGACGCCTGCCAGGGCTCCCGCTCCCCCCGGCTTGCTCACGGCCCCCAGCATCCTACGCCGGCCATTGGGATGTGGTTTGTAGCGCTCTTCATTTGGGAAAAGGCCAAGCGTGGGAATGCGGGAGAAGTCCTGGGGGAGAGCCAGGAATGTTGCATCGCCCAAAAACTCACTCCATAAAACCCCATCCAGGTCCATATCTCTTCAAGCTTACAGGCACCACTCCACAGACAGGAGCCTTCAGCTCCCTCTGATTTATTCTCCCCGGGGATGCCCAGCCCATTGCCCCAGCAAGTCCAGGGCTAATCTCAGTGCGAAGGCCACGCGTGGCTGCGGGAGTTCCGATGGCAGAGATGCCCTCTGCGAGGTCACCCACCTCCACGTCTTCCTCGGCTGCCGGCTCCTGCTCCAGCCAAGCCTTCCTCTGCCCCTCGGGAAAGGGAACCTGTATTTCCAGTCCCGTAACTGTGCTCAGACCCAGCCAGGGGATTTATAGTTTATATACCCTCTTTCACCAGGAAAGTGCCCAGAGCTGAAGGCTGGAGACACTCCGAGCTCCTGGAAGCGGCTGAGCTCCCCTGCAGCTTGCTGGGGAGGGGGGCTGGAAGGATACGGCAAACTGTGTTGGCGCTCACGGAGTTGCCTGGGCAGGAAAAACGCCTGGCTGAGCATCACCTCCCCATGCTGTCATTTGCTGCAGGAGAAACAAAGCAGCCGAGAGCTGGCAAAGGTCAGGAGCACGGCTGAACCTCCTCTGCCTGCCCAGGGCTCGGCACTGCCCGCAGGGGCACTCTTGGCTGCCAGCCCCTGGGCTGCTTGGCCCCAGACCCCCCATGCTGGTACCACATGTTTCCCTGCTTCCTTGGCCTGGACTCGAGAGAAAATCCCCACGGGTAATAGCATCCTCATGGGTAATAGCCATCCCATGGGTAATGGCCTCTTGCTGAGCCCCAGCCTTGTCACGGATGCTGGAGGGATGCTGGTCTCACTGCGCAGTGAGGTCCAAAGCGCTGTCTCTGTCCCAGTCTCCCCCAGGAGAGAGGACACACGTGTCAGAGCCACTCACCAGCCCCGCAGCAGCTCTGCAAATAGTGCTGGACGGCAGCCGAGTGCTTTTTCCAGGCGCTGTAGCCATCTGCCTGACTTTTCGTGAGGGCCCTGGGCCGCACAGGCAGGACACAGGCTGGCTTCTCCCTGGGAGAGCAGGGCCGCTCCAAAGGCAGCTTTCTGGGTGTGAAGCAAAAGGCTGCACTCAGGCACGGCTCCACAGAGAGGTTTGGGATGTGAAGCCTCATCTGTCCTCCATCCCCTCCAGCAACCGAAGCGCGCCTGCCCCCAGCTTGCCGGCAAGCACACGGCCAAACAGGGCCCCTCATCCAGCAGCACCAAAGCAAATTCTCCCAATTCTTTGTGCTTAGCACCGCTTAGAAGCATAGAAACATAGCTTATGATTACCCAAGTAAAACTGCTTCCCCAAGGGTAAGCAAGGTTGCACAGCCCAGGGACCAGGAATTGGGTTCTTACCGTAAACCCAATGCCCACAGTAGCAGAGAAGGAGCCAGGAATGAACTTGCCCTGGTCAAACTGGACCAGCAGAGATGTCTTCCCCACACCGCTGTCTCCAACCAGGATCGTCTGCAAGGACCAGGTAAAGAGAAGTCAGCGCATGGGAGCAGGCGATGCCCAAGCCTGCAGGCACAGCGTGCAGCCAGGGGCTGGGCGTTTAGGGAGAGGGTGCTGTGGGGATGCAGCAGTGAACACAGCAGGATCGGGAGGGACCAGCCTGGCCCCAGATCATGGCAGAGCCGTGGGCCCCATGGAAACCCCATGGCAGCCCCCCTGCACAGCCCTGCCCAGCAGCAGATTGTCCCCATGGGCTGCTGGGTGCCAGGATCAGGGCCAGATGGCTTGTCCCACTGTGCCCAGTTCTTTGCTGTCCCCTTGGGTCTTGCCACCTGCCTGGGGAGGAATTTCCACCTCTCTGACCATTACTGTAATAAATGAAATGTGCCCCAGACTGAGCTTCAGGCATTAGCCCACTGTGCCCTCCCCAAGTGCAGAGGTGGAAGAGAAAGCAAAGTGCAGCCCGTCATGGGGAGAGAGCAGGAGAGACACTCCTGCCCCAGCTTGGGAAGCTGCTGAGCAGAGGCAGCCTTGGCTTGCACAGCCCTGGTGGAAAACCTCTGTGGGAGGACTCTGGTGGCACTGGGTTATGTCCAAAACTGTTTAGTAAAGGCAGCATCTCCTGCAGCTGCTGCACACAGCCACTGCCACAGCCACGCAGTCTCTCTGGGGCACTGGGCTGTTTTCATGCTGCATTAATGCCGTGGACCCACAGTGCTCCCCGCCGGCAGGGTGCTGGGTTTGAAGTCATGGAACCTCTCTGCCTCTCCAGCCCTTCATGGGAAGCCCCAGGGCTGTCCTGCAGGGGGCAAAGCTTGCTTGTCCCCGAGCAGAAGGGACAAGGGAGCTGTGCAGGTGTCAGAGCTGGGGCATTGCCATCACCTCCCGAGCAGCTCCCAAGCTGCCAGCCTGTGGCCCTGGTACCCACACCACATTCCTGGGGAGCCCATCCTCCCTTCTGCTCCTGCCCGTGTTCCTTCAAATCCCTGGCCTAAGGGAGAGCAATGGTGCAAATGCAAATCCCTCCCTCCCCTCTCTGCCAGTATCTGGGTTTTGTTTGCAGAGCCACCGGCACAAACATTCCCATCCTTTCAGGAAACCAAGGCACTTTCAACCCTTTCAGAGGGACACAAGTTAAAATAAACACTCTGCTAACCGGTTTCTTGCTCAGAAGTGATTTTGGCTCTCTCTTTCAGGACACAGGTATTGCTGTAGCTGCTGCCCTGGCAAGCACTGAGCTGGCCCTGGGGCAGTGTCCCGTCCCCCCATCATGGGTCCTCTGCCACCCCTGAGGCTGCAGGGCTGAGCCAGCGAGGTGCCGGGCCTGAACCCCCCCCCTCTCTGCCTCCACCTGTGCTGCACTTCTCTGCATCTGTTGTTTCCCCCTCGATTTGTGTTTAGTCCAATAAAGCTCCAGCAGCCCTGCTCAATCCCAGGACACCTCAGCTCTTCATCCCCACCCTGGGTGACATCGTGAAGGTCACTCTTTGCCTGCCAAGTGGAAGCTGTTGCTTCAGCTTCTTCCTGATGGCCAAGAGAGCCTCCACATATGGCCGGTCCCATCCCTCCATCACCTGCCCTGTACTGAGGGGCTCTGAGGTGAAACCCAGGCTGACACCACTTCAGGCACTGCACATACCCCCTTGTGAAGAGTAGGGCAGAGGAGCATGGAGGAATGTGTTTAATCAAGTGCCCAAACAGCCCTGGCAGCTCAAGAACTGATTTTGTGCTCCACGAGGCCATGGGGGATCCAGCCACCAGGCACATGCCACAGCACCCAGCACCACAGTTCCTGCCACTTCACGGCCCCAAAGGAGTGGGCTGAAACCAAAAGCCAAGGAGCTTGAGGACCACAAATGAAGCAGGAACATGGACTGGCAGGAGACCAGCATCATGCCTTGCATAAATCACCGCACCACAACCTGCCTGGAGCCTTTTAATGCCGATACACTTCAGTGAAATGCTCGCTTCGATGAATCAGCATTTTCCCTCGGAAAAAACATCCCAAACCCCAAACACCTCCTGGGAAAAGCCTGACATGATGAGCAGAGCTTTTGGCAGGAGGGAGCCCTGCACCTCTGCAGGGCTCAGAGGCAGCAACCTGGGGTCAGATCTGCAGCCAGAGATTTCTGTGCCCTCCCTAGCTAGATGTCAGGCTGTTTGCAGGTTACTTGTACGTTCAGAGCAGCCTCGTGTGTTGGGAGCCTGTGCGAGAGCTGGGGGGATGTTGGGAGGCAGAAATCTCTGGGTGAAGTCCTTGCACGTGGGCCAGAGGAGCTGGGTCATCCCTTTCCCTGGGGGAATTTCCTTGCCCAAACCCCCTTTGGCTTTGCCCTGGGGCCCAGACACATTCCCTGTGCAGAGAGAAGGATCTGCCCTGGAGCAGCCACATAGGAAAACACCCCAAGAGTTCATTACCGTGGGGCTCCTGCACCCCAGCACTGCATTCTTTGGTGCTACACTATTCCCAGGTAAAACACTGGTGCTGGGAGGTGCAACAGAACCAGCTGCACCCTGCATCACTGTCTTTGGGAGCAGTTAATGCAGAAAATGGCATTAATTATGGAGGGAGGAGAGATGGCTGGAATGAGCACCAGAAAGCCTCTAGAGCCCAGGATTTACAGAGAACATGTATAAAAGGCAGGCTCTGCTATCAATAATTTAACTGGTATTTATAAGAGAGACAACTCATGAATTGCTTCATGACTGAATAATAATAACAGTAAAAGTTGGCCTGAATCAGCCAAGAGATTCCTAATGACTTCAGGAAAAGCTCATGGGCTCTGTAGAGGTACAGCACAGTGGAAATCACCACGGCCTTCCTGGCTATGAAATAAGCATAAAAGAAGAATAAAAACCCCTCTGTGGAGTGGATGTGGCTAGCCAGCTGTTGAAATCTCAGTTTGGACATGCCTGAGTCATGATAGGAAGCCTCCCAGTGGCAAAGCTCCGTACCTGCCCTGCCTCTTGCCAGCATCCTCGGCCACAGCCCAGCCTGCCAAGCACCCTGCATTTTCCCGGGGGTTTTCCTTTGCCTGGAAAACTTTGGCAAAAACGTTCAGAGATTCCTTTTGGTGCTGTAGTTCTTTTCTGCATGGTGGTGTGGGGATGGAGCAGTGCTTTGCCAGGGTGCATGCACAGGTGGGCTGGCCAAGGCACAGAGGGAAACCTGGCCAAGACCGGGAAAGCCACTGGCTGAAAGTCCCAAAGCACCGCTCCTGAGCCCCAGTACAATCAGAGAAGTTCTTGTTTCCAGCTAAAGGAAATTATTTCCACTGTGTGGGCAGAGGTAACTTCGCTTCTCCACCACCCCACAGCTCGCCTGCTCCACAGCCCCAGCAGAAAAGCAGGCACAGCTTGTAACACACCCCCGAGCAGACCTGTCTGCCAGCTCTGCCTTAGGGAAAGAGCAAATATCCCTCCCCACAACTCAAATTAGGGGCTTTGGGGTAATTCAGATCCAGGTGAATCACCTCCCTTCAAAACCGCTGCCGGCTCAGTGCAGGTTGCAGATACAAGGCAGAGCGATGGGGCAGTGAGGGCAAACCCACTCAGATCTCCCCTGCCCGTGCTGGCAGCCAGTGAGCAAAGGAGATATTTTGGTCTAACATGCCTAGGGAAGAGAGGTTTTGCATGGCTGTCAAAGCAGTGTAGGGAGGTGATTGCTGCATTTCCAGTGCCAGCCAAGCGGGAGGAGATCTAGGACAGCGTGTGTGGTTTCAGGTTTTCTTCCTAGTTCATTTTGAGCTTTAACACGTGGTAGCTGGACCTGAGCTAACATGTAGCTAGTAGGAGCCTGACAGTGTAAAACTCCAGTCCTGGGGGATGCAGGGAGAAGAGAGGTGCCCTCCACAGCCTCTGCTGCTGCTTTCAGAAAGCTGCTGAAGCCCCAAACCCAAAGACTTGCTCACAGGTCAGCAGGATTTGTCGCAACAAATTGTGGCGATTGCGTACGTGCACCCCAGCACAACTGCCTGCAGAGCTCAGCCAGGGCGCAGCACTGGGAGAGGTGTAAGAGTGAAGCCGTGGCTGCTTTCGGCCCCTGGCCACCCTGCTGTCATGGTCTCTCAGGGATGCATTACCGAGACTTATTTCTACCTGCTCTATGTACAAAATTGTGTTACCTCTCCCCTCCTCCAGGCAGTGCTCCAAGGCAACTTGGATGCTGCTGGATGATGCCTTGAGCTGTCCTGTGCCACAGGGACACCTCAGGGCTGTCCCCAGCCATCCCAGGCACTGTTTCACCACGGCCAAGCCCCTTACACTGGCTCGAGCCAGAGCCCCGGGCCCTCTGCCAGCCCAGCTGGACCCTTGCCCTGGCAGAGACTGCATTTCAGCCCTGTAGACACGAGCTCTAGGGCTGCACATCAAACAAAAGCTGGCTTAGGTCACACAGGGGATCCCTGTTTGCAACCCCCCTGCTAACACCTTGGATCAACCACAGCCCAGGGTCATGTCCCTCTCCCCCTGGGGCTTGTTCCAGCTAAATGGATCCAAGCATCCAATGGGAGGAAGAAGAATTTGGCAATGGGTCAAATCACCTGAAAGCAGAATCTGTCATTTTGTGCCAAGTGAAACTTTTCTGGAACAGCCCAGAACAAACCCCTGCTGTTCCCACTTTGATTTGCTCCTAGCCCGTTTCCTTCCCAGGCCTGGGTTTAGCCACCAATCAGAAATCATTTAACCTTTGCCTCCAGAGTGCAAAGCTCTTTTGGGGTTTCTCAGCACATCTGAAATGTGATTCCTTGCTCAGAAACAAGATCTAGCAAGGTATTTGCTGCCTCACATCCCTGGAGCAGAGCAGGCTTGTTTCTGCATGACAAGCAACCCAGCTAGGAGCGGCAGCGTAATACCAAGGGAAACAGCAGAGAACTGGGATGGTTATTTGTCTGGGCAGCTCTTCTGCCCAGAGACTCATTTCCACCAGTGTTGTTCCTTTACTGCAGCAGCTCATTGCTGGAGAAGAGAGAGTTAAGGTTTTGCAAAGAATCAAAGTTTCTTGAGTCATCCCTGGAGGCATGTCCTACGTACTAGGTGTAGAACAGAAATGAGAGTTGCTAGTAATTGATATTTTCCTGCTAATCAAGGGCTGGGCACATTGCCCTGAGTAGAGCAGGATGTAAAATAGACTGGGATTTTTGAAGAGGGATCAACACAGCCCCAGCCCTTTCCCCTGCTCTGCTCTACCCTGCTTTTCCCCTGCTGCCCAAGGGTGTCGGTCCCTGCACAGTCACTGGGGACTGCAGCAGAGGCTTCAGGACAGCAAGAGGGAGTGATGGGTGGATCTGGCAGAGCTCAGCGTCTCCTCCATGTCTCCTGGAGTTGCAGGGCATCGTCTGACTGCAGGGAGAAAAAGCCCTGCTCCAGCAAAGCCTGCAGCAGAGCTTGAGCCACCCAGGTCTTGGGGGGACAGCAGCAGCCCCGGCCACCTTCTGTGCAACGTGGAGTTACAAAACGCAGTCCCAGGCACCCCGCAGAAGAGAAAGATTTTAAAGCAAGGAGGGCAGGGATGGACGTCTCTTGGGACACCGCTATTTCATGGCAGGGAAGTCTCGGCTCCTTAGGCTGCCTCTGGCAAACAGAGCCCCGGAGCGCAGGTCCCCCCAACCCCCCGGAGCATGCACAGGACAGCCGGCTGCGGGCTGTGCTGCGGGGCTGGCCCCTCTCCAGCTCTCGCTCCCGCTTTGCTTCGCAAACACGCCCGATCCTGCCGCCCCCTCCCCACCGTCACCCGGGAGGTGGCGGGGACCGGGGCCGAGCCCCGTGGGTTGCCCAGCCCCGGCCGCCGCGAATTGGGGGGGGGCGGGTAGAAGAGCTGCAGCCGCATCACCCCCCCACCCCGCCGGGACGGCGGGTGGCGAATGGACCCCACCGAGACAAGAGGAGCGAGGAGGGGAGAGGGACAGAGTTTGCCGGGGAAGTTCAAGCAGGCGCCCAACCCCAGCAATTGCTCTCAGGCCGCCCCGGCACACCCCCCGCCCCCCCGGGTTCCCCCTCTCTCCGAGCACCACCGCTGCCCCAGCCTTACCTTGTGCAGCAGGGCCTCGTTGTAGCCAGCCCCCCCCGAGGCGGCGGCGCGGGTCTCCATGGCCGGGGTGCATGGGCCGGCTCCGGCCGCCGGCGCTGGGGGGGACCGGGCCGGGGCGGGCCGCTCCTGCAGCACCACGGACAGCAGCCGCGCCGCCTTCAGCACCACGGACAGCGGCCGCGCCGCCTTCAGCACCACGGACAGCGGCGGCCCCCCCACACCCGGCCCGGCCCGGCCCGCTCCGGTCCCGTTAGTCCCGGTCTGGCTCCGCAGGGGCCGCGGTTCGGCCCGGCCCGGTTCAGCACAGCACGGCTGGGTTTGGTCCGGTTGGGTTTTGATCGGCGCGGCCCGGTTCAGCACGGCTCGGTTCGGGCCCCCGCAGGACAGCGGAGCTGTGCCCGGCTCCTCGCCGCCGCCGCTGCCGTGCCCGCCCCGCTCGCAGGGTTCCCCCGCCCGGAGGAGGTGGCTGGGGGGAGGCCGGTCCCGCCCGGGGGCGGGGAGGCCGTGGGAGCTCCCCTCCACGCCGGCAGGGCCCGTGGCAACTTCCACACAACCGCTGGTCCCTCTCCAAGCCCACCCCCATCATCTCAGTCCGCAGTGATGGAGGCCCCCCCGCCTCTGCAGAGATCCCGGGGCTCCCTGCCCAAGGGCACAGCGATCCCTCACCCTCGCTACTGGGAAACGCTGCCCTTCCTCCCTCCGCTGCGGGACACGGTCAGGCAGGGCTGGAAGGCAGCCCTAGGCAGAGAGTTTTCTTGCTGCCAGCTCCAATCAACTGCTGAGCTGAGAGAATGAAGCCAGGTCCGCTGCACCGCTTGAGCCGTGCTTCACACCCGGCTCGTTGGCACTTGTGTTAGGGAGCCCCATGCCTGCACTCTGGCTACTCCGGCTGACACCCCTCCAGCCATCAGCCCATACAGCCTTCAGGCATCCCTGGGTAGTGGCAAAGCACAGACCTGGGTGGTCAGCAGTGTCACCCCAGGGAGGGGCAGCGGCTTGCGCTAGCCAGGTCATTTCAGCTTCTTTACGAAATTGGTGCTAACCTGAGCCTGGCTACCCTGGCAGCTGCCCTTTGGAAACTCACTGCATTTACAGGGCCCAGTTAGGAGCCTGCTTGGAGTGGAAAACCAATTGTGTTTAAAAACGGGAGGAATCTGTGCCTAAACCTGGAGATGCCAGTCGATATCTCATTGAGATCCTTTTATTTACAGCTCCCCTTAGAGCAATCTGGTGTTGTCAATTAGACTGGAAAGAAATTAATCTTTACTGAGAAGTTTATTTAAGAGAAACTCAATTCAATCTCCAGTTCCCTCCTTCCAGATCAGCAGACAGCCCCAAGCCAGAGGAACAGACCATGCTTCCAAGAGCCATCTGCATGCGTCCGATTGCTGTTTGACTGCCTGGGCCTGACATTGCTAATTATATCTGCCCGTTATTTCCTCTGACATCAGAGACAGTTCTGCCGGGTCAGATGATCGGTCTTGGCAACAACAGCCAGAAAAGATGAAAAACAACCCAGAGGGATAGGGGGTTTTCAGGCTTGCCTAAGGCCAAGAAGCTAAACCCAGGCCCGACACAGACCATCCTGCAGCCAGATCACCCATTGGTCTCAAGCACTGGAAGACAATCAACAGCACAAACCCAAGCTATATCATGAGCCACAGTGTCTGGATCAGATAATTTAGAAGTGGTGTGGCCAGCATCATGGTTCAACATAGCGCACACACTCCATAGCAGGTAGGGCCAGGGAGATGAGAGCAACAAACCTCAGGGAGACTTCAGCAAAGCCAAGGCAACTCTCTGACCTCTTAAATACACCAAGAACTTGTCAAAAAGCCCATGGGTGTCAGCACAATCCTTTCCATGGGTGTCCCAGTGCTGTAATGGCCCCTTGAGGATGGAGACCTCATGCTAACATGTTTCAAGTGCATGCTCAGCCTTCTCCTGCCCCAGTGCCTGCACAGAGCAGGGTACCGCCCCAACCTGAGCTGCCTGCTGGGTCACACAGACCTAGATCTGCCACAGGCACCATGTGGCTCCGTCCTGGGTACCCAAGCTGTGCTGGTGCTCAGGCAAACCTCTCCCAGGGCGTGGGATGAACTTAACCCCCAGTGACGAGGAGAGGAAGCCTCCAGTGTGCTACCAGCTCCAAGACACCAGCCCTGCTTACCTCTGAAGGGGTATTACTGGCACATCCCTGTTGCAGGAGGGGCTCTGAGGGCATCCTCTGACCCGTTTCAATTCCAGCAACATTTGTCTCCCTTTTCTGAGTCGCAAAGGAGAGCAGCGAGGAGCTGCTGCTGAGCGAGGGCCTGGCTGGGAGGAAGGAAAGCCTTGTAAAGCCGAATTCTCCTTTCCTACTGTAGGCACTGGCATTACACCAGAGACACATTTGGTCCTGCAGGCTTAACAGCACTCAGGAGGAAGACAATTTTCCTATCTATCATGATATCACCAAGTGTAATGCAGCCTAATGAGACAACACAGATTGATGGCAAAAGACAGGCACCAGCACAGCCTGGCGCTGCTCCAAGGGCTTTATACCATTTTATGGCTCTGGGGCACCTGACCCACTGCAGATAAGTGGTACCTGAAGCTTTATCAGAGCCCAGCAGCCTGACACCTGCATCACCCTCCTCCTCTCACACACCAATTAATATGTTTCCCCACCACCCAAAGCAAACCACTTGCTCTCCCAGACCGCCCCCACACACACACCTCCCCCAACCCCAGCAGAGGTTTCTGGAAGCCAGCAAACAGTTTATAGCCCTAAGCAAACGCTGACCAGCAGAAAACAGTGCAGAGCAATGAAATCAGAGGAAATGACCCACAAACACAGGAGTGATTTCAAATGAACCTGCAATTTAGCTCCATTGTTTGGTCTCCTTTGCTGGTAGACTGTATCTCTGATAGCTTCATTACTTGTCTATTTGCCTTGAGAAGTACAGCTATAACAGCTCTGGAGTTTCTGCTTTACTGTACTCCTCTCTTTCTCCTGCTTGTTCTCCATTAACCCACTGTAGTATCTCCCTGGACTGCCTGTACAATACTTTTGGGAGGAGATCTGAGCCCTGCCAAAGTCATTCCCTCCCCATGAACTAGGGAGGAGTCAGAATGTCATCCTCTGAATCTGTTGAATTTTTCTTTCTTCATTTCATTGCAATAACTAATCCCTGCTCTTTAGCCCTTTCTGGCTGAGGAGTCCAACCTAAGGCACAGCCCAGAGTAAACCCTCCACCACCACGGAGTCTGCAAGTATTTCTCTCTTTTACTAGCTTTGCTAAGTCAGGAGATCTGGAAATGATCTGGGTTTATCTTGGTTATCTGAGATGGCAGCGGAAAGGAGAGATCAGACAGTGCGAGCTCAATCAGTCAGCACTAAAGGAGCTGCATTAGCAATTACTCAGCCTTATCTCCTAAGGACAATTTCACCAAAATTGCCAAAGCTGCCCATGAAAGCACAGTCTGAAACACCCAGATTCTTTTTCAAAGGTCCTAGATTAAATAACAGAATCAGGGGTTGGAAATGTCACTGAAGCCCAGAGCAGAGGAGGACTCTGGAAAGGCTTAGCTGTGGTGGTGGACAGTAAAGTGGGATGGGAGCTAGAGCAGATCTGTTGGTGCAGGGCCATGCACCAAGGGGGTGCACACACCGATTGATTCAATTACTGCCAGTCCCAGGAGGGCTCTGAGCCTTTTTTTTAAGGCCACTGCCAGAGACTAAACCCCGACCCAGAATCTCGCCAGAGCCGGGGCAAAAGCAGCGTCTGATCGTGTTGCTCCATGTCCCATCACTGCTGGGCAGGGGCTGGGAATGCTGCCCACAGGCAGGCACTGGGCAGGGGCTGCAGGAGCGCAGGTGTCAGCTCATCTCCCACTGCCGTGTTCCCATCACCAGCGATCGCTCTGCCACTGCCGGGGCCACTTTGCTCACTGACACAGCTACTGAGCCTCACACAAGTGCTCGCTTCAGCCCCAAGTGTGGCTGAGATGAAAAGACAAACCGATTTGTTCCTGTCGGGATGCATCACTGGGTTTCCTGAGAAGTGTTCTGGCAACGTTTCTTCTCACTCATACAGAATAGCCTTGCCTTCTGTTTCCTGAGCCACTTGCTGCCTAAAGAGAGAGGGTCTCGGTAGAAAAGCAGGGCAGGACCCAGTTGTCCCCATCAGGACCCCCTTGCCCTGCCAGTGGTGGGGAGGACAGCATCTTCCCAGCCACAGCTGCCCCACAGAGATGCTGGTGCAGAGCCCAGTGCCTTCCTCTGCTCTTCACTGCAGCCTTCTCTAAAGGTGGCTGCATTTATTCATTCCTCCCCAGGGTATCTGCAGCACCCCAGCACCCATGCCTGTGCCCCAGCTGGAGGGTGTCAGGGGTGGAGGCTCTGCACGAGGGGTTCTCCATTTCTGCAAGGGATCAGGCAGCATGGCTCCACACCATGCTCTGCTGCATTGGTTTCTGTCTGAATTGCTTCACTCCCTTTCTGGTTTCATCACTTTCAACCTGACACTCGCTTTAATTGGGATAAATATCACAGCCCTTCACGTGACGGAACCTCTTGAGTTGGTGCTCTGGGGCTCTTCACTCCTGCTTGCTCCTGTCTTGCTCTTCCTCTCCAGCAGCATGTTCACAGGCTGCTGAGGTGGTTTGGGGCTGAGGTGCTGAGGCAGAGCCATGCCTTTTGCAAAACCTTCATCAATGCCCCTCAGCCAGCATCCCTGCTGCAGCCATGGCCCCTTTGTCCAACCGCTGAAAGGAGAAATATCAGGGTAAAACCCCATGTGGGAATTGTAGCGTCAGTGCTGGGTGGCTGTAAAGCCCTGCAGTGTCCTCAGGGGCAGGCAGGAGCCCTGTGTTCAGCCACTGCAATGGAGTCAGGAGCTCTCTGGAGGGTAACATAGTCCTGAGGACTGTGACAATGAGGAAGAACTGCCCCCAGTCTGTGCCGGGGCTCCCAGCTCCTCCTGCCCAGAAGCCAAACCTGAAACAGAGAAAGGGAAATGATACCTCTTATCTGACAGCAATAACACGGATGTGGCTGGAAAATTCCCCCAACCTCTCTACCAAAGTGGCTTTTTGACAAGTGCTTCTGGCTGCTTTTGGATAACCGAGCTGCCCTCAAAATCCTCAGCCAGCAAATGCCTTTGTAGGTGCCTTCCCCGCGCATGTTCCAGCTGGAGCCTCCACCTCTGAGCAGCGTCTCCCAGTCCTCCTCCTTCCTCGAGGGAATGGTGGGAAGGGCTTACTGCACTTTGCCGAGCAGTGGCAGGGATGCCTGCACATCTCCTTGCGTCTCTCCAGTCCGCGTGCAAAAACACTTGCAGGGTAACTTGGTGTCTGCCTCTCCTGCCTGACAGGTTCCCAGGTGGGTTGACACCTTCTTGTTTGTGTGTCAAAGAGCTCGGTCCTCTGCCATATCCCACAGGTCAGTGTGCTGTATGTCAGCAGCTCTTGTGTACCATCAGCCATACACCACCACAGGGAGAGCCGGTGCGTGACACCTTGCTGAGGGGCAGCTCTCCCACCCTGGCACCAGTGCTCCTGGTCACACCAGGGCTGGCTCTGGGCAGCACAGGGCAGATGGAAACTAAACCCCAGCTCTTCCAGCTGCTGCTCCTCATGTGCGCAGCCCAGAGCAGCCCAGCACATGGGTACCAGTGGGAGCAGAGCACGGGCCGCTGGCCAATAGTGATTTGGCCATCCTCAGTGTATTTCTCCTCTTCGACATCAGCTTTTCCCCTTTGAAAAGCTGAACTTAATTTTTCATTAGCCCTGAAACTCTTAAACAGAAAGTGAAGGCTGAGTTTAGCCTCGCGAGGTCTTTGCCTAAGCCGTCCCCCTACTTCCGACCCCCTTCTCGGCTTCCTGGCTGCCAGAGCTGCTGGCAAGGGCAAAGTTACAGCTCAGGCTGAGTGAGTTTGGAAAGAAGCGGTTGGTGTGGGTCTCCCTGGCCCAGAGGAACAGCCCTACATGCTTCCCCAAGCTAGAGAAGCGAGGCGACACCCACGCCCTGGGGGAAGTGAAGCTGGGGCAGGAAGCCAAGGAGCCGCACCGCGGTGGTGAAGGGCTGGAGCCCGGCATGGCCGCTACTGGGGACATGTAGCTCTGGGGACCGACGGCTGAGCCTGCGACCACCCGGTGAGCGGGATGCGGGCAAATCTCCTGGTCTGGACCTGGATTCTCCTCCCAGGTGAGAGCGGGACCTTCTCGTGTTAATGGGAGTGGGTGAGGGCTCACTGAGGCTGTGCCGACCTTCCAAAATCCACATCCTCATCCTGTAGTGACGGAAATGCCTCATGGATATATTTCTTTCCTACTTTCCCCTCTGCCAAGAACTGATTAATTATTTCAATCCCACATAGAGCTTGGCAACCTATTCTAACTCACAGAGCCCTAAAAACACCCTGTGGGAGGCTGCAGGGAGCCTGCAAATCCTGTGTCCCCCCTGTGCCATGAGAGCAACAGGCAGGGCAGGCAGGGCTGGCAGGGTGGGCTTCCTACCTTGTGCTTGCTGTCAGAGATGGCTTTAACAGAAACCGAAACACTTTGGGGCGGGCAGCAGCGTCCCAGAGGGGCAGCTTTTCTCAGAGAGTCCACTGGCAGAAGCAGAAGTGGCTTTCCAGGCACTGGGCGTTCACAGGGAGGCAAAGAGAGACCAAGTGGTTCCCCCCATGCCCTCCCTCCTTCCTCAGCCCCTGGCCCCACATAGCCTCCCCCCACCTCAAACCACCTCCCCTGGCTGTGGGAGAGGTTTTCCAGGGGTAGCACAAAGCAGATCCCGTGGCAGGGGGATGGGCAGCAGGCTGGGCACAGGCAGGAGGCTTGTGCGTGGGCTTGTGCTTGCCTGCAGGCTGGCATGGCCTCTTTCCCTGCAGGATGCTGGGCTCTGAGGGGCCCTGCAGAGGTGAGCGGCTTCCCTGGGGGCTCCGTGGAGGTACCCTGCGAGTACGAGCCGAAGCTGGTGGATGCCAATAAGTACTGGTGCAGGGGCAGCAGCTGGTTTTCCTGCTCCATCCTTGTTCAGACTACGGCCCCCGGAGATAAGGCAAGGGGGGACAGGGTGTCCCTGCAAGACGACCCCACTCGGCACGTGTTCGTGGTGACCATGGCGAACCTGAGCATGGAGGATGGGGATCAGTACTGGTGTGGGATCCAGGTAGCCTGGTACGACCCCATGTTTCCCGTTGTGGTGTCTGTTCTCCCAGGTAAGCACCTGGTGTGGCTGTTCTGCTTTGATGGAGGCTGGTAGGGCAGAGGGAATGGAGAGAGGGGAGGCTTAGGAGGGAGGACGGGGAGAGCCAGGGATGGAAGCCCTCCCCGTCCCAGTTTTCTTCAGTGATGCCCCAGCATCCCCCACCTTGCTCCCGTGGTGCATGCAGCCCCTCTGGGGCCATGCTTGGTGTTTCCCAGCCACCCCCATCACGTCCCCACCACCAGCCTCTGGGGCCCTGAACCCCCCAGTCACCAACCTCAGCTACAGCCCAGGACCAGGTAACATGCACCACAGTGCTTTGCTTCCCATTTGTTTATACCACAGTGCCCAAGACAACACACTATGACTTCCACACGACACAGGGGGAAGAGGCCACATCTGCTCCCACCTTCCCATGGACTGTCCTGGAGGTGGAAAACACCACATCCACGCCAAAAGTCAGAAGCCTGCAGGCTGGGTGAGTGCCAGGGCTACCGAGGAGGAGAGGGACCTTTCCTAGCCCAAGGACCAGGCAGCCCGAGGATGCAGCATCCAGCCTGCCACAGGGCTTTGGGGCCAGCGGGGCATCTCTGGAGGAAGCAAAATGTGATGCTAAGGAGGCTGCTGTACCCCTGCATGCTGTAGGGCTGTACTGGTTGGGGCTCCCAGAGCCTTTGCCCAGGTCCCACAGGGCTGCGGGGCACCCCAACACCCCAGGCAGGTGTGTGCTGCATCTGGGCACTTGTCCATGGAGGTGGGGGATGAATCTGTGCAACTCACTCATGCCAATTTGGCCAGACATGGCATGTACCCATGCACGGATCCCTGGCCAGGAAACTTGGGAGAAATCCTTGGAACATCCTTGCCAGCCCACGGAGTCTCATAGCCCCTGGGGTCATGCCAAATACAAGCACGAAAGCCCTCCCCAGGCCACAGGGCCATGGAGGCAGCAGTGCAGAAGGGCAGTAACAGCCTTTTCTTCCCTCCTAGCACCCCAAACCTGCTTGTCCTGGTCCTGACATCCTGTGCTGCGCTGGTGCTGGTTTTGGGCATCATCATCTGCTGCAGGATGAGAAGAGCATTGCTAGAGAGGAGTGGAGGTACAAGTGATCTGGGGGCCCAAGCTGTGGTTCTCCTCTGTAGGGTGGCTGCGGGGGTCCCCACACTGCTCCCTAGAACCTGTCCCCCCACCCCAGCGCACCACACACTGCCCTCCCACTCCTGTCCCAGGGGTGAGCAGGACTTGGAGTGAAAGGGGCTGGAGCCCTCCCCAGGACCCCAACCTGCTGAGCCCCACAGTCCAGGGTACTCTTGGCAAAGTCAGGCCAGACCTGAGGTTACACAGGAGCTGATGTGACACCCATGGGGAAGGGCTCAGGAACCCCCAAAATGCTCTCCTTCAGCAAAGGGAGCTCCGTATTTGTCTGAGCCATTTCTCTTGCTCTTCCCCCAGCAGCCCAGGCCATGGAGTGGAAGAGGTCCAAGGAGGACCTCCAGGTACCGTGGGTGGGAGGGTGATGGGACAGGGGTCTTGTGATGGCTCCACCATGAAGGAGCCACTGCCTGGAGTCCCCCTTGTCCTCAACACACCTCATGCCCTCCAGGTCACTGCAAGCTGGGAGCGAGCAGACGCTTCCAATAACATCTACATAAACATGGAACTCAGCTCGCCTGAGGATGACTATGAGAACAGCCCGGCCAAGTGGCAGGTAAAAGGGGCTGGGGCAGCTCCACGGGTGCACAGCAAGTTACCCCATGGGTGCTCCTTGTCCCCAGCCCTGTGGCAAGGAGGAGCTGCACCTTGCTTTGGGGTGCAGAGAGGAGGAGCTGCCCTGCTTTGGGGTCACACTCCTTTCCCCACACCAGCCTTTCCCTTCCCTTTAACAGCCTGTCCCAGGCAGCAGCTCACAAACCCAGCAGGAACAGGCATTATGTAGACTCGAGCTTTTAGTGCTCTAGCGTAGGCGGACCTGCAAAGTGCCCCAAATCTTTGCATTTCTCCACCATTTCAGGACTTTGAAAAAGGAGACAAAGTTTCAGTTTCCAGAGCTCCAGAACTGCAGCCGATCTACATGAACACGCGCTGAGTGGCTCCGCACTTGGTCCCTCGCTGCCAGAAAGCCCCGTGTCCGAGAACGGTCATTCCCTGCAGCTCTCCCACCATCCAGGTTGTGTTTCCCCACTGCTGCCCGAGCTCTGTCTGCCTCTCCCATTGAGATTCCCTGTATCCCACAGAAGCAGCCCCTGTCCCCTCTGTACTGCATGAGACTGAGGACCCCAGCGTGCCACGGGGTCCCGCAGTGTGACGTGCACACCACCGGGCGAGCAGCATTGTTTATCCCCACCCTGCCATGAGGTTATTAAATGAGAGGAGATCAGAAGGTTTGGGATGTGTTTAAAATATCCTTCAATCAGGGGTTAAAAGCCCAGCATCTCCGGTCCAGGCTGCGGGGGACCAGGGGATGCCGGCATTCCCTTCTCATCCTCCTCGGTTCTTGTGCTTAGCAATAAGGAGCACATGGGGAGGAAGGGAAGGTCAGTGTATGGTCAGAGACGTGACCTCCATCCCTTCCCGGCCCTGGTGACTCCGAGGTGGCCAGGAAGGAGGTGGTGCTGCGGCAAATGCAGTCACCCCTGTTCCCACACAACCCTCAAAGTTCCGCTTCTTTATTTCCACCTGGCACCTTGTTCCCTTTCCTGCGTGTCTCTGCACAGAGCAAAAGGGCTGAAGGGCAGGGTGGGGTGGAGGGAAGGTCCTGGGGGAGCCTGGCTGCAGGGGGTCCCATTCTGCTCCCCCCAGCCCAGCCTCCTGTGTAGACATCAGGATTTCAGCTGCATACGCTGGGTGGAGGAGCTGCGGAAGGAAAAGCCCCTGTTTGGGTAGGTCTCGTCATCTACCCAAATATAATCACCCTGCTGCGAAATGGAAACATACACAGCAGTTTTAGAAAGAGGAAGGAAAACCACAAGGACAGAAAGAAAAAGAAGTGGGGAGATGCTGCAGAAAGGACCTGCGGACAGCCCTGCAGTGGCAGCCTGGGCAGCGGGCGGCCAAGCTGGAGCTCAAGCTGGGGGAAGCTTGGCTCCATCCCTGCCCTGCCATGGGCCACAGGAGGTCCCTAGGACAACCCACGCCTCGTCATCTGCAAGAAGATCCATTGCCAAATGGGGAGCGGGATCATGGGGAGAGCCACTGGCTGGATCAGCTCCAGTGATGCAGGCATGCTCCCAATTTTCCCCTGAGCCCCAGCATGGTCATACCTGAGATACAAAATTGACCCTCTCCCTCCACTGCTGGTAGCCCCGGGGCTACGAGGGCTACAAAAAATACTGGTGCTGGGGGGCAGCCAGGACTCCTGCTGCAAGGTGGTGGGGGTGGCAGGCAGGGAAGCTCCCCGGCAGCACGGCTGGGTCTCCATCCAGGACAGCCATGTCTTCTGTGTGATCCTGCTCATTGTGGAGAACCTCTCCGAGGAAGATGCTGGGAGTTACTGGTATGGGGTCAAGAGGACGAGCAGGGACCTGATGGAGCCGGTGTCTGAGGGTGGTCCCAGGTAAGCCCTGGTGTCTGTCTGGCTGGAGGTTTTGCTGGCCAGGACCAGACGCTGGCTTGTGGGCCAGCAGGGACCTGGGAGGAGGCAGTGATGCAGGATAGAGCCCCTGGGACCCAGTATAAACCAGTGGCAGAAGTTTGGAGGGGTGACAGGTTGGTTTCTTGAGGGGATGCTCGCAGATGCAGACAGAGCATGCTGGAGCCCAGTGCAGGGTCCAGCCCTGTCCTGTTTTTGGGGGTCCTGGCACCAATCATGGCACAGGCAGGATGGCAGAGCTGCCGGCTACAGGCAGCAGCGAGCACTAACGCTGAGCCCCAGCACTGAGACCAGGGAGCTCCTGCCAAATGATATAACACTGAGTTTCTACACAAGGAAAAGGGGTGGATCCAACCCCATGGGCCTCAGGGAAACCTCTGGTTCACAGCGGGTGGAGAGACATGTCTTGCCATGGGAGACATGGCCCGGAGAGGCAGGTGGGCAGGCAGGCACAGGCAGGTTGTGTCCCTCAAGGATGCCAGCAGGGCAGGAGCATGTGCTGGGAGGGGGCTCACAGGGACACGCAGGGTCTTCACCCATCAGCCTGGGCATTTGGGGGTTATGCAGTGGGGTCCCAGGCCATTGCCCCCACTTTGCATCTCACCGCACAGCTGGCTGCAGAGGGGCTGCGGGAGGGCACCGGCACGCAGGGCACTGCAAAAGCAAAGCCCCAGCCTTGTGATAGAGAGAAGCAGCCCCACTCCTCTCCCCTCACCTCCAGCCCTGAGCACCCTAGTGCCCACCACGGTCCTGCTCTCCCTCCCGGCTGCTGCCGGCTCCACCAGACTCCACCGCATCCTGTGCAGGAGGAGGGAAGGTAACAGTGCCCACGCGTGCCCCGTCCCAGGCACACCCTGGTGCCCATCCCAGGACCTGGGGGACAAACCCACTCTGGGCATGGGGCTGTGGGGAGCTCCTGCTCCCAGTGACACAGAAAACCTGCCCCTGTGTCTCTTCTTTCTGGCACACTGCCCCCTCACAGCAAAGCCCCCGTTGCCCCCCACGAGCTGGGCATCACCACAAAGCCGGGCCATGGCCCCATCTATGACAACAAGCTGGACCTGGCAGAGGTGAGGGCCCCTGGTGCAGGCAGCGTGGGCAGTGCAGGCAGCGTGGGCAGGGGCCACGCAGCACGGCTGCTTGCTCTGGGCAGCCCCCACACCGCCCAGCTGTGTCCCACAGCTGCGGGGACATGCTGTCCCCTCACCAGGGTGGTCGCAGTGGTACGGAGCAGGACCCTGAGCCAGGGGACACTGGTATCTACACAAACACTGTGTCAGGAGGAGGTGATGGAGACACCGAGCCAACATTTCCTGGGAGAAGAGGTTTTCTACTTGTCCTAGGGGAGCATCCCTTGTGGGCAGAGGATCCCTGCGGTGCTACCCCTGGGGATGTCCTTATGATCACCCCTGGGGACGTCCTTGCTGCAGCAGAAAAGGCAAAGGAGCATTGCAGGAGGCGGCCGCTGCTGTCCCATCACTGTGGCGTCTTGGCAGCGTGACAGCCTCTGCCCATGATACTGGAGCCCAAGGCCAAGCTGGAACCATTCCCTGGCCTGTGGGACCCAGAGACCCCCTTGCCCCTGTGTTGCTTTGGCAGACTGACCCACTCCTCTCTGCTGGCAAGAAACCACATCCCTGATTCCTGCACAAGCTAAGAAGCGGGATGTTTTCCCAGCTCAGCAGCAAATATATTGCTTTGGGTTCAGATAAATCCAATAAAGTAATTCCTCTGCACGGGCTCAGTCTGGAGGGGAGAGGGGGACAATCTGGTGCACCCACAGAGCTGCTCTGTTGCCACCATCCCCTTTGGGGGTCCCCAGGGCACCCCAGTACTGCTGGGGCTGTGTTAGGAGGGGGCAATGGGAACTGACACTCAAAGCAAGGAAGATGAGAGCGGCTGGGGAGGTGGCTGGAGCCCTGGCTGCTCGCCCTTACCAGGAAGGCTTTTCAACAGAAAGCAGGTTTGCAATCTCCAGCCACTTCCTGAGTTTAGATCTTGCTGTTATTTGCAGCGATTTGTCTCACAGCCCATCAGCCGGTTCACTGAGCCGGGAATGAATGGGGTTACTTGATGATCAGAAGGAAAACTCGGAGCTTCCTCTTGCTGTGGCAGGGGGCACGGGTTGGGCAGGGCATGGGGGGAAAGAGCTGCCTCAGCCTTCGGCAGCATCGGCAGTTGGTATTTTCTGCTCTTTCCAAGAAGGATTGAGGAAGAGAGCGGTCAGCAAAGCAGTTGCCTGGAAAGTGGCTTTGCTTTTTGTGTTTGGGTTTCTGAAACTTCCTGTGGAAACATTTAATTTCAGGAGAAAAAAAATGTTGTCACTCAAAACCCACGGCTGTGCCAGAAAAGGCGTTTTGGGGGGGGGAAATGAGATACTTCTGCTTGCAAAGACAAACAAAAGCAGCCCAGCTCACACTGGCAGCCGGCTCAGGAGCCGGGGAGCAGCAGTGCAGTGGGGATGGCTGTCCATCAAGCCAGTCCATTATCCCAGTCCATCACATCCCAGTGGTCCCAACCATCCATCCACAGGGGCTGATCTGCATTCACTCTACCCCAGTCCCCAGACCCCAGATCTGGCCCAGCTCCCCTGCAAAGCCCCCTGAAGCCCTTCGGGCTTTGTGCACAGGGAAGGGGCTGTGTTCCCTGCTGGAACAGGCATCACAGCAGAGGAACCCGCTGCATTTTGGCATCTTGCTGGGAACCAGCAGCGGGTTCAGAGCAAAAGCAGAGCGTCTTTCTCATGAGACACCCCCAGCGTGAGTCACGGTCCCTGGCAAAGGGGAGGAAGCAACCGCCTTTAAAAAAGACATCCAGAGTCTGTGCGTAAACACTGCCCAGGGAAGCAACAACAGAAAGGTTTGGGAAACTCCTGGGATGCCCAGGTGTGTGTGAACCTGGCTCCATCCCACAGAGTGCTTTGTCAATAACCACAGGGAAAATTCCGCATCAGGAGCGAGAAGCTGGAAAATGAGGATTTTCCTGGTTTGGACCCTTTTCCCAGGTGAGACCCAGGAGCACAGGTCAGGCGGTTCCCATCGCACAGGCTCTGGCAGACCTGCGGAGAGGCTGGGACCAAGCCAGCCCAGGAAGCCCACCATGGTCATGGCAAGAGCCCAGCTGATACCGACCTTTTCTTCTGGTTAGCAGACAGCTACAGTGGGTGATCTCCAAGATATGCTTATATTGTTGTCATATGAACCCTGGTAATATGGCTTTTTGCTCATTTAATAACACACACGCTTGACGGAGGCTCTTTTTTTAATGACTGGGGACATCTCATCTCAGCACTGCTCCCTGATGCAGCGGCGGGACCCTCCCTCGGGACAGGCTGCTCCCGAGCATCCCGGGCTCAGATCCCTCCTGGTTCCCAGAGGCAATGCTGGTACGTGATTGCAGAACCTCTCCCTGTCCCCCACAGGCAGCTGGGTGGTGATGGGCCTTGCGCAGATGACGGCTGAGCAGGGTGGCTCGCTGACAGTGTCCTGCAGCTACAAACTGGGCTACAAGCTCTACTCCAAGCACTGGTGCCGGCGGGCCTGCCTCTCATTTTGCTTCACCTACATTGCCCAAACCAACGGCTCGGAGGTGACGGTGACGCAGGGCAGGGTGTCCATCAGGGACAACTACTTGGGATGCTCATTCATGATGACACTGGGCAGTGTCAAGCCGGAGGATGCCGGCTGGTACTTCTGCAGGGTGATGAAGAGCCGGGAGTTCAGCCCGCAGCACATCACCGAAGTGATGATCTCCACAGGTAAAGCCAGGCTGGGAGCAAAGCAGGGGTGTGCAATGGAGCCTGTCACTTGGGTCAGAGCGCTGGGGACAGGGCCACCCCAGCCAGGGGAACACCAGGGTTGTCAAAGCAGGAACAAGCTCCTTGCAGGCACTGAGACCCGCTCGAGATGGCCCCAGTGCAAATTTGGACAAGGGATGGAGGCTGTACAGAGCTTCGTGCAGAGCAGAGCATCTCCCTCACTCCCGTTCAGCATCTCTGCTTCCACAAGCCTGTCCCTTGGGGGGTCCCAGTTCCTCCCAGTAAAACCCCCCTTTTTCTTCCTCCTCCTCCTCAGTTCCCAGTGCATTGCCTGGAGACCCCCACCTCCACATCTGTGGCCAAAGTTTTGGGGGAGAGACCCCCTGCGCAGGGGGCAGGACGGGGTGTCGGGGGGTGTCTACTTTGTTCTGACTGTTTTTCTCTCAGCTGTTTCAACCACAACTGAGGGCAGCGACGTGAGCCCATTGACCACCAGCCGCCTGTACCCCACGGGCTGTGAGGACCCTCCAGTGCTGTGAGTCAGGGCTCAGGGTCTGGGCAGGCCCCCAACAGCATCCCCTGCCCTAAGACACCTTTTCCCCTGCATGCATCCCCCAGCCCTGGGTCCCTCCGGTTGCAGCAGCCCCAAGGAGCATCCCGGGGGCAAGCGGGGCAGCTGGCAGACATGCAAGTGCCCCAGTCCCCATCCTTATTGCTCTAGCATCATCTCCTTTCTCCTACACAGGTCCCAGCTCAGCATCACCTATCTGATGCTATTCCTCAGCGTGAAGGTGTTTGTCGCGCTGGCCCT
Organism: Haliaeetus albicilla; assembly: GCF_947461875.1. Classification (NCBI taxonomy): domain Eukaryota; kingdom Metazoa; phylum Chordata; class Aves; order Accipitriformes; family Accipitridae; genus Haliaeetus; species Haliaeetus albicilla. The sequence goes on from NC_091494.1 coordinate 36,131,092, forward strand.
GGCATGCGGGGCTGCCTGGGTGAGGAGCCGGCGCAGGGGCCGTGACCGAGAAAACCTGCGGCTCTCTGAGGCAGCTGGCAGCACCAGGGCACCGGGCTGCCCACCCGCCCTGACCACCTTGGAACCGCAGGGATGCCCTCCTTCCCCCTTGCCCCTTGCCCTGCCAGGGCTGCGCCACCCGTCACGGCCACCCCACGCCGGGAGGTGCTAGGATTTGGGTGCTTCTCTCCCTGTGAATCTTTGGTCCCACCTGGCAGCCCCTGCACTGGAGAGGGGAGGGTTTGGGGCACAGACAGCCTGCCCTTGCTGAGCTGGAGCTGCCAACTGAAGACAATTTTGCAATAAAGCCTGGGTATCTTGCAAGTGCCTGTCTGTGTGTCCACCTGCTCTCTCCTTGGGCTGCCAGCACTGCCCGGGGTGCTGGTGGCTGCTGACGCTGATGTGTGGGGACATGCTGCAGCATGTCTGGGGAGGACATGGGGTGACGGGGGGCCACACGGGCGCCTGCTCCACCATGGCCCGGCTAAGTCTTGGTGCAGGGAGAGGAGCTCTCAGCCCTGCCAGCCCTGCCCAGTGCAACCAAATACCCATCTCCAGCTAAGTGAGAGCCAGGGAACAGTGTCCTTCCACAACTGTCTCCCCAACTTCAGCAACTTTCCACCCTCAGCCTGAGAGCAAAGCTCACATCACACCCAGCTGCACCATGGGCTCCTTTTTTCATTGTTCCTATTATTCTCCAGGTTCTGCATCTTCAAAAAGCAGACACTTGCACACAGCTGAAACCCTGCAGAAACCCTGCTCCTTACATGTGCTTGTGTCCCATGGGATGGCTGACATCAGCAGCCACATCAGGGAGAGCAGCGTAGCAACCTCCATCCTCCTCGGGGCTACGCCACATCCTGCATTTCATGGCACAACCAGCTTCACCAGCATCCCCCCAGAAAGCTCTGGAGGAGAGTTGTTTCTCTGAAGCTCTGTTTAAGGAACCAAAATGCCCGAGGTGCCAGGAGCAGGCATGAACCAGGAACTCGCAGTCCACTCCAGCCCCACATGGCAAAACGTCCACTGCAGACACAGCAGTTTGGCTGCTGGGGAGGGAGCAAGCTGGAGAGCCCGGCCATGTGCCCTGCACCTCGGTGTCCCTGCCACTCCGCTGCCTGCTACTGCTGGTGAGAGCCCACTGGGAGTACAAGGGCCAGGGCTGTGCTTCCACCTGCTGGGGTCCCAACTCCTTGTTTATTGTTTGGTGGGTTTGAAGGGCCTGGGTGAACACATGGGAGCAGGGAAGCTCCAGGAAGGGGACACTGGGGGACCCGGGTGAGACCTCCTGTCCCTAGAATGCCCTATCCAGGGATGGCTCTTGGCACTGTCAGGTGAAGACAGCCCTGCCGAGAGCCACCACGTGTGGAGGGGATGGAGGTGGCAGCTCCAAGGCAGAGCCATGGGGAACTGCAGGGCTCCCAGGTTGTTCCCTGCAGGAGAAGGGACCCAGCAGCAACTGCACAGGGACCCCCAGCAGCCCAGAGCCCAGCCCGGGTGATGCTCAGGGCAGGGACCCTTTGTCCACAGAGAGCCACTGGCAGGGGCCAGGGGCCAGGGCCAGGCACAAGTCAGGGACAGGGACAGCTCAGTTGTGTCTCCGCCAAGGAAAACCCTCAGCACTGCTAAACTAGAACTGCTGGCAATAAAGCTGTCTCCTCGCCTTTGCTAAGGGCAGAGCTGCGATGGTATCGGTAGCAGGTCCATGTGCAAGGCTTTGGTCTGAGCTGGGACCAGCCCATGGCTGTAGGAGAAAGACCCTGTGACACCCAGCGTGGGTTTGGTCCCTGTGCATGGGCTGCATTTGTCCTGGCTGTCCCCACATATCCCCAAACCCTTCCTCACCCCTGGGAGCTTCTTCCAAACGGTTTGCCCAACCCAGCACAGGCTCAGCCAGTCGCTGAGGGGTGGGAGACAGGACACTGGAGGGGACTGGTACTTCCACGAGACAAGGGATGGAGACGGAGGGAAGGCTGGAGAGACCTGATCAGGGTGCTGGGCATGAGGCTACTGAGCTGCAGAAGGGCTGTGCTGGGGACAGTCCGGGGGGACGTGCTGGCCAGGCCAGTGGGGATGGCTGCTCACATCCAGCTGCACAGGGACAGGAGGCTGCGGCTCCCCCTCTGCATGTCCCATGGAGGGGGGGACAGGGTGCCCATGCAGGAGCACTGCCCCCAACCTGGGGGCACGTTTGGGGCTCAGGGGGTCCCTGTGCAGGGCTGAGCCACCCCTCGAGAGGCAGAACCCCCGCTGGGTGACCTGCCTGGCCAGAGAAGCTGGGCAGTGTGGCAGCGAGGCAGGGGAGAGGCAGAAGTGCACCCCGCCACGGGGGCCATGCCGGGGCAGAAAGGGGAGCCCATGGGGAAGAGGAAGGAGCGGGGGCAGGAGTGCAGCGGCAGGACTCAGAGAACAGTGCACAGCAGTGCTCTGGATGACAGGGACGGCAGGAAGTCAGCTGAGACCAGACGAAACAAGAAATCTCACGCCCTCACTAAACCTCCAGCAGCAACGGGTTTGGTACCCCAGGCACAAGAGGAAGAAAAGCCCCAGACACACAACGAAGAAGGAGCGTGAGGGGCAGGAGGGCTGCCCTGACGCGTGGCCCAGGCCAGCCTGCCCATGTGGCTCCTGCTGCTCGCTTGGATGCTGCTGCCAGGTAGGGCTGAGGGGACCCCAGGGGCTCAAGCCCCACACTGAAAAGGCCCTATGGGGCAGGAGGCGTCAGTGTGGTGGCAGCGGCACTCCGACAGCTCTGTCTGTCTCCGCAGGCTGCTGGGCAGTGAGGGGGCCTGGCACCGTGCGGGGATTCCTGGGGGGGTCCTTCTCCGTGAACTGCACGTACAAGCCTGGCAAGGAGTCGAAGCCGAAATTCTGGTGCCGTCCGGGAACCTTTTACACCTGTGATACTGACATCATCATCACCTCGGAGCTGCAGCCCGAGGTGCGGCAGGGCCGATTCTCCATCCGGGACAATCGTGCACAGCGGGTGTTCACAGTGACCGTGGAGGGTCTGAAAAAGTCGGACGGGGGCACCTACCGCTGCGGGGTGCGAAAGAGCGTAATCTTGCCTGATGAGAGTGACGACGTGAAGGTGATCGTGTCCCCAGGTCAGTCCCTGCACGTATTTCCACACTCCCCGCACAGAACCAGTGACCACGATGGAGGGGCCGGGGCCGGGCTGCGGGAGGAGACGGTACCTGGGGGTAGGGGGATGGAGAGGGACAAGGGCCGGTCGGTGCCCGGCAGGCACCCGCCGCATCTGCCCCCTCTCCGCAGGTGCATCCTCGACGCTCAGCCGGGACCCCGTCCTCCCTCCGACCATCCCCCGGCAGCCCACCGCGGGGACGGACGCTCCGCGGAGGAACCCCGGCCCCTTCAGGGTCTTCCCGGTGCTGGCCGGGCTGCAGGTGCTGGTGCTGGTGGCCGCCAGTGCCGTCGTGCTCTGGGTCAGCCTGCGGGGCGGCTGAGCCTCCGGCGGGGACCCCGCGGCCGCAGCCGGTGCCGCTTCGCCCCGGGACGCCCCGGCCCCGACGGCGCGGACGCAGGCGGGGGGTGGGCAGCACCGGGGCCCCGCCGGTCCCTTCCCGCCGGCGGCGGCGGCTGCAATAAAGTTTCTTTGGCACCGCTCCGCGCCTCCACCTCTTTTCTCCGGCGGCCCCGCGGTCGCGCAGCCGCGGGGGTCCCGGCGCTCCGCCTCGACGGGGCGGGCGAGTCTGCGGGGGCGGCCCCGGGGGCGGGCCGGGCGCCGCGGCGAGGAACCGGGCGCGGCAGGACGCCGAGCGCCGCCGTGCCGCAGCCGCCATGCAGCTCCTGCCGCTGCTCGCCTGGGCGCTGCTGCCAGGTAAGGCCGGGCCGGACCCCCCCCGGGCCCCGGAGCGGCCCCGGGGAGCGGCCCCGACGGGTGGGGCGGGCGCGGCGGCGGCGGCGGCGGCGGCGGCACTCCCGCGGCTCCGTGTGTCTCCGCAGGCTGCTGGGCGGTGAGGGGGCCCGGCACCGTGTGGGGATTCCCGGGGGGGTCCCTCTCGGTGAACTGCACGTACAAGCCCGGCGAGGAGTCGAAGCCGAAATTCTGGTGCCGTCCGGGAACCTTTTACACCTGTGATACTGACATCATCATCACCTCGGAGCTGCAGCCCGAGGTGCGGCAGGGCCGATTCTCCATCCGGGACAATCGTGCACAGCGGGTGTTCACAGTGACCGTGGAGGGTCTGAAAAAGTCGGACAGGGGCATCTACCGCTGCGGGGTGCGAAAGAGCGTAATCTTGCCTGATGAGAGTGACGACGTGAAGGTGATCGTGTCCCCAGGTCAGTACTTGTGGGTCCCCCAGGTCCAGTGTTGGTGTGTCTTCCACCAAGTGCTGGGAGCGGGGGCTGCAGTGAGGGGCACCCTGGAAGAGGTGGGTGCCCACGCCGCGTGGGGCTGCCTCAGGGTGTGTCACCAGGGCTGGGCAGGCTGCCACCATGGCAGGTGCTGCCTTCACCCATTCCCCGTGCCCAGGTCTCACCACAGCCCCTTCTCGGTGCCCCAGGGTCAGTCACCCCCATCACTGGGGTGCACCATCCTGCTCTCTGTGCCCCATTTTCCCCTCTCATCAGATCCTGCTGGCCCTGTCTGTGCTCTCCTTGCCTTATTTTTTAATACCAGGGAGTTCCTCACACCCCCATGCTGCCCCATTTCCTGCAGTGGGGCAGCCAGTGCCTGTGGGCACCAGACCCTGATGAACATCCCTCTCCGTCCCCTCGCCAGGGACCAGCTCCCATGGTGGGACACTTGTATGTGGTTGTTGTGTTAGTACCGGTCTAGGCATGGGGTGCCCACATGCCCTTCCTGCAGGGTGAACTCTGCTGCATGCATGCACATTTTGGGGGGGACCGGGACCACGAAAAGGCCCCTGGGCAGGGGCAGGGGATTACAGCCCTCCCACCTTGAGGAGTGTGCTCTGGATGTGGCAGAGGGGACCCAGCTTCTCCTGGTGTGACGGTAAGTGGGTCACTTCTGAGTCTCTGCAAAACCCGCAGCATTTTCCCCCGTGGAGGCAGGGAGGCTGACTGAGCCTCTCCTCTTTTTGTAACAGCTTCCTCTTCCTCCTCCCCAGCCCCGACCACCAAGGACCCTGATCTCACTAGCTTTGTATCAGTCCCCACGGAGACAGCTCCCTGGGGGGAGTCTGCACAACCAGGATCAAGTCACTCCCACCCCGAACACTTCGGCCCTCCACAGTGAGTACCAGCTCCTGCCCGCAGCGGTCACCTCCCTCCACGAGGTCTCTCTGGTGTACCTGGAGCCCTGCAACCCTCCAGGCTCTTCACACCTCCCTTAAGGATTCAGACCTCCTGCTTTTGCCTTTAGAGACCAGCATTTCAACCTCTCAGCCAGCCACTCCACGTGGAAAATAATCACAGCGTGCCTGGTCGCTTGGCCCCAGCAAAGCTCTGCTTGTTCCCTGTCCGTCTTGCAGCTTAAGCAAGGCGCAGGTTATCACCATGTGAGAAGTGGTTTCTGGCTGCAACGCTGACCCTGTTTCCTTCCCCAAAACTCAGAGGCACTGTTTGCTTGTGGGAAACCCAGGTCCTGGGCTGGGTCCTGTTCTGCTTTGTAGTCACATGCAGCCTGGCAGAGACAGCTGAGAAGGCATGAGAACGAAGTGGCAGAGCTTCCTCCCTCCTCTTCTGCCTCTTAGAGGTGATGCAAGAAGTGAGCAAAGCTGAGGCTTCCCATCAGCACACTCAAGGGGTAGCTGGCACACCAACCTCGCCTGGTTGCCCGTTACAACAAGGTCAAACGAGCACAAAAAACAGGTGCAGAAACCGATCCTTAAAACAGCGAAGACGCAGCAGTTCTCAGACCCGTTTGCTTCTGCAGTTTTCCGTTTGCTTTGCTCCGTGCCCAGCTTGCAGCCTGACCACCCCCACGCCTGCTTCCCTGCCTCCCGAGGCAAGCACCGTCACCCACAGCCACTGCCTGCCTGCCTGCTCCATGCTGGTTCCTCCCGAGTCTGCTTCTGAGAAGTGTGAGAAGAGAAACTCTTTTTTTCTTGCAGCTTGCAAGTGGTTGAGCACATCCTCACTCCAGGAATCATAATGGTTCTTCTTTTGCTTGCAATTGCTGCTGGCATTTTGGTAAAAATGTCCAGGAAGAGGAAGCAGGGTAAGCGAAGCTGTCACTGCCACACACACGCTGTTTCTGCATCAGAGCCTGTCTTCTGCTATATTTGTTTTTTCCTCTATATTTCATTTTTTCTCCCCCATTCCATACCTGCTCCATCCAGTTCCTGGGTCCACTACTGAGACCTCCAACAAGGAGGTCTCCTTCCCCCGAGGGAGCAGTGGGATCATCCCACAGGTCTCATCCCCATGGGAGCAGGGAATGGCAGCTCTCGGGGTGAGTGCTGCCTGGCACGGTACCCGCTTGAGTTTGTCTGGGCACCGTCAGCTTCTCCAGACATACTTGGTTGCGTAGGCCAGGCTTGCCCTAGGCTTGATGCAAAGTTTAAGGCCGGTGTGAAGGATGGCGAGGGACAGGAGGGGATGTCACCAGCTGGCACGCGGGGTCTGGTTTTATTTGAAGAACTGCTCCAGTTTAGATGGTTGATGGGGCAACAGGTTCCCTTCCTGCTTTACAGTGAGATTTGCAGTGGCAGCGCAGTTTTTTAGTACATTTCTTTTCCTCTGGTTTCACTCATGTCTAACCACATCCATGCTTCATCCAGCCCTCTCCGGAGCAGCTGTAGAGATGGACAGGACTCGCAGCACATCGCGAACAGTAAGATAAACCGCACGAGGTCTTGGGATGGCGTGCTCCGAGCTCGCCTGGAGAGGGGAAATGTTACACCCTGAGCTGAGCAAGCGAGCTGCCAGAGCCATTTGCTTTCAGTGAGGTCCATGGCCCTTTAGGCTGGGAGGGATCCTTCAGGCTCCATTTGCCAACAGAAAGACCCAACCAGGGATTTTGTGTGACTGTCGCTGAGTATTCCTGGGAAGGGAATTTAGGATTAAGCTGAGAGGTTTCTCCCCAAGCCCCTCCAAGAATGGGAGCTGCTTCTCTGGGTGGAACAGCCTTGGGAACCTGCAGTAAAGCACACCTGAGGAGGCTGCGGGGCAGCTGATCTTCGGTCACTGCTTGGGACATATTTTCTAACGTTTTCTGCCAGCTTTCAAGGAGGGGCTGGTGTCACTAACCAGGTTTCCCCTGGGGAATGTTGAGCCAGCCCTTGCTGCAAATTTGCCCCCAACGCTCCCGCAGCCATCTCAGCTCTCACGAGGACAGGCAGTGGGACGGGAGATGTTCCCATCCCTGGGGGCTGCAGGCAGGGGAGCAGCAGTAGGTTAAGAGTTCATCCTTTTCCTTCGCATGTCAGGGAGCAGATGCCTTGAACTATGCGGACATTAACCACCACGCAGGCACAGCCGAGAGCCAGCTGTACAGCAATGCCGAGGCTTTGCGCTGCTTGGCATACACCACGACCGAGTACACGGAGATCACGCAGAGCAATAAGGTAGGAGAATGCAAAGCAGTGCCGAGCTCGAGGCGGTGGGTGGAAAGCTGGGGCGGGTGGGCAGCGGGATGGGCTGGGTGGGTAGGGAGGGAGCTGCAGTGGGACATGCCAAGCTGGGGTGCAAATGACCCTGGGTAACGTGGGTGCCCTCTCCGGTCCCCATGGCTGCTCCTGGGTGCTTAAAGCAGCCGAGAAAGGTTATGGCAGATGGTGTTGCCCTGGAGCAACCCCATGAAGGGTGTTTTTTGTTTATCCCCCTCCTTTCCCAGCATTTGGAAGAGGAAAAAGAGGCTACGTATGCCAACATGCCGTCAGCTCCACAGCCCAGAGAAGAGCTCTACAGTACAGTGAAGAGGGTGTGAGCCGGCCCCTGGCCCCGTGGCTGCTCGCACTGCCGGCAGTGCCAGGGGGACACGGGCTGGCTTTTGGCTCGGGCAGGAGCTGGCTTGACAGCGGAGCTGCTGCTCTTGTAGGCTAAGACATTTCCTTGGAGCAACCTCGAAGAGGATGAGGTTGAGCAGGAGGCGTGGAGTGGGATGAAATCATCCCTCTGCATTTGGAGACCTCACCCATACAGCAATGGTGCTGGGAATAAAAAACTGCCTCTTGCATTGGGGTAGCGCAGGCCAGAGACCAGCCAGGCAGGGTGTGGAAGAGCCCGGCAGTGGTAGGCAAGGGTGGGCTGGGGGTTGTGGGTGGGCTGCCTGGCTCCCTGCACCCAGCACCCACCCCGCTTGCCCCTCTGGCTGTGTTATTCACGTGGGCTGATGCTCCCAAAACTGCTAGTCCCCTCAGACTTTTTTCATGTCGATGCCAGGCAGAGCTGGCAGCTCTTGGGAAGCAGAACAGCAAGAAATGTTATATCCAAATGCATTTGTTATATCCAAATACTGGGGGGCTCGGGTGGAGGGTGTAGTGGATTAGGGTCTTGGTGCAAAGGATATGGCAGAGGTACTCCTGTCCCTCCTGCCCGGCAGCTGGGAAGCGTCTCCCCTGACCCCCCTGGTCCCACAGCCCCCAGGGAGATTTGCTCCTGCTCTCTCTCCCCCGTCATCCCCAAGGACCCCCAGGCTGGGAGCACACGATGGGCTGTAACCGTGACCCTGCTCTTCTCTGCTTATAATTTATTTTCTGCCACCCACTAAATACGTTCTTGTTCTTTCGTGTAAAGTATTGCTCCTTTATCAGTGACAGGAACTGAGAATTTGATAGCATCTAGCACAGTATTTAGCTGTATTCGTACGGCAGCTTTGCACCACGCTAAAGGGATTATTGCAGAGTGTTGCCCCAAAAGCAGGTCCGACCCCTTACTGGTGCCCAGGTGGACTCCAGCAGCGTGGCAACCCAGATCTTTAAGGGCAAGGACTCTGCTGCTCCAGCACAAACCAGCAACCCCATTGCCAGCAGCTGAGGCACGGCTCCCCACCAGGACATTTCATGGGGCTGCGCTTGGGGCACGCTCTTGCCCCCTGCGCTTTGTTTCAGTATTTCTGTAATTGTTTTATTCGAGAAGCCACGTGGAGCATCCCTGCTCTGTCAAAACCAAAGGCGGCTGCAAGTAGATGTCAGTGGTATGACAGTTGTGGTTATTCCTATAGGTTATTCCTATATAAGCTTATCTTCCTATGGAAGCAAAATTCCTCTTGTGTTCGGTCAGGAGGTCCTTCCCACCCTGCTGAGGCCGGGCTTCAGAGAAGGGAGCACACAGGGAACAAACGGCGATGGCACAGACAAGCATCACTGCAATTTGTAATGAAAAGGAGCATCCAGCCAGATTCCAGCCATTGCTGGGAGAAAAGGGAAAGCAAACCCCTCTGCACCCACGGGAACAAACTTCTGCCACAAATTTCATGTGGAACTGGGGAAAAAAAAAGAAAATCACATATTGCTCTTCCTGCTCCCCCATTTATTACTGGAGATAATAACACCCCTTCTCTGAAGGAGTCAGGAGGAGGAATCAGTTGGATTTTTTTTTTAGGTAACCAGGTCCCATTATGCCATATCTGGAGGTAGTTTTCATGCTTTAAAAAAAAGAACTAAATGGCTTACTTAAATTAAAGACCTCGCTGCTGCGCTAAGGCAGAAATAGCCGCCAGCTTCATGATGGGGGTGCACGGGGGGTGAAGGGTGCGGCATCCTCGGGGTGTGCAAAGGTGGGGTGTTCAGCAGCACCTTCTGCAAGAGCCATTTTGAGCACCAAAGTTTTAACAGCTGAAGAGTTTCAAGCTTTTTCAGGTAACTTGAAGAGCATGAGAAATTTGCCTTTTCTCCAGCGTTAGTGGTGTTTCAGGGCAGCTGCCTGGAAAAGAGAAATAACGCCTGGCAGGTAAAACCTCTGCATTTTTGGCATTGGAAGGGCTGACTCCTGCTGGAAAGAGGGCTGGGAGCAGAAAACCTGAGCTCTTCCACACACACAGTCCCATGCAAGTGGTTTTGCCCAGGTAGGCAAGTTTTCCCTTGCCATGGGAATTTGGGCGCTGTAGCTCCACACAGCCAGGCTGGTTCCAGGGGCAGGGATGCTGATTTACACCGTGCAACCAACTCTGCCCCAACATCATGATTTCTGAGCTCTGGCTGTGGGAATCTGCTGAAAGTGGAGATGTCCCATCCTGGTGCACAAGCTTTCCTGTAACTCACCCCTTCCCGAAAGGGAACAGTGATTTTTCTGGAAGCACCTAGAGCTGCTTCTCCACCACCTCCTCCAGGCAGATCCCAGCTCTGGGCTGCTAGTTTTGGGGACCTGCAAGGCAGAGCCTGAGCGAGGAGGGACAGCAGGAGGGGATGGATACAGGAAGGTCTTCAACAGGACAGGGGTATTTTGGAAATTCGTTTTTAGAGCTAGGCTCAGTTTCTAGAGCCATTGTGTGCACCCAGCGGTGAACCTCATGGGTGAGGGAGTTGGATACGGCCAGGCAGGGATGCTCCCTGACATCCACATAGTCCTGCTCCCTTCTCCACCCTCCCTCCGTCGCACCCGTATTTTATAACTCATTCAAGTGTAACAGGGGATGACTTCTGGAATAATTGTCACTGGAATACATATATATTCTGTCACAAAATTTGTTAATACTCAGGGGTGCTCAGCAGGAGAGAAAAGTCTTCTCCCGGCCAGGGAGGGAAGGCAGAGGGTCAGAAGCAGCAATCGAGCCTTGCTGGAGAGAAGAGTGGTTCCTGGGCAAACGGGGAGCTCGTGTGAAGCTGGGGAGAAAGACAAACCCCGGCAGGACAGAGCTAGGAAATCCCCCGCTGCCTGGCTCATTAATGAATTACTGTAGCCTGCAACCCCCAATTAATACAGAAGAAGAGATGAGCAGATAGGATGATCCAAGCAGAGAAGGAGCTTTTCTTCTGCTCTTGCCACAGCAAGATTTTAAGGAAGGGGAGATCATGAACGTAGCCAAGCACAGAGCCCTCTCTAAGGAGATGGGGTGCTGCGGTCAGCCCTGCTTTTGTGCCCCCCCCCCCCCCCCCCCCAGCAGCAGGAGAGCAATCGAGGCAGAGCCACAGGGCTACAAATCCCCAGGGAGCCAGCCTGGGCTTGAGACCAGTTGGGTCTGCTTGCTGCTGGGGAAGCCTTGGCTCCATAAGCAGGAGGGAAGTGTCTTTTTTCTGCTCTTTGGGCTTTGTTTGGCTCTGGGCTGGTTTAAGCCACAAGGTTGAAGCCAGGGGTGAAAAAAGCAGAAGGCTGTGCAGGTAGAGGAGCTCGTGTTGGGGCCAAGATGTGCCTATTGCTGCCTGGGGCTTTTCTAAGGAAGCTGGGCAATAACTGAGTTTAAGTAACTTCTGTAATAAATGGTTTTGGTCATGAGCTGGTAGGAACTTGAGTGTGAGGTGAGTGGCAGGTCTAATGCGGGGGCAGGGGATTATCTGGGGGGCTGCTGGGTGGATTGACATGTTTTATCCCCCTCCACCATGAACTAGGGGTGCGCCCGGCTTCTTGCTCCCGCCGGTCTGGGGAGGAGCGCGGGATTTGGGGAGCACCTCCATCTTTCCTTGGAGCATTTCCCTCCTCTCCATCAGAAAGCACGTCTGCTTGAGCCACCCTGCTCCTCCTTCCCCAGGGACGTGTACCGGGGCGCATACCCTGGCTAAGAAGCCGGTGTAGGGGGGCACGGCTCTTGTACCCCCCAGGGCTGTGCAACTGCTTCCCAAACTGCTCTTGCTACCTGGCAAGCTGGGAAACGACAGGCTGTGGGAATGCCTCTGACTTGTTCTCGATAAACAGCCTCTAAACACCACTAAACTGTGATTTGTTTCTTACGCCTTGCAAGGCGCGGATCTTGAACAGGGGAAGAACACAGGGAAGAACAAATTTCTTCCAGCAGAGGAGGGATGATGAGGTTTTTGTCCTTTTTAATGGCAGGCCGTGCGTTTTCTGGCTCGAGCCTCGCTTACGCGTTGGTCAAAGCACCCATGAGGGAAGAGAGCTGAGGCAGAGCTGTCCCTGTGCTCACTCCCAGCCCTGGCACCCAGGCTGCCTCCGAAACAGGCTGCCCGCTTGTTACCTGCACCGAGATCCCACTCTTGCACATGGTGAGCCTTTTCCTGCTGCTGTAGAGACGTGGCCACGGACCAAATTGCTCCTGTTACACGGGGAAGCCTGCCTGGAGCTCAGCAGGCTGCACAGAGCCCTCCTGCAGCCCAACGAAGCCCCTCTTATCTAAACCTCTTCCCCCTTAAAACCTTCTGGGCAGTTTTCCCCTTAAAACCCTTTTGCTGCGGTTCCCTCCGCTGTTATCTGCAGAATCTGCCCAAGAAGCTCACAGGAGGTCACAGCTCCGGAGCTGCTATCTCCACCCAGGCACTGTTTCCTATTTCCCCTGCTAAAATACTTGCCCCACAGCAGTTTTTAGGGGGGGGAAGGCAGGGGTCGGCCAGCGAAGCTGGGGCTCCTGTGGTGAAGGTCTGCCTTGGAGCCCAGGTTCCATCCCAGGGCACTTCTGTCTTCTCCCTGCAGCCACCCCCCAGGAGCTCGCCTGGAGCTCTTTTTACTGAGTGGGTGTCCTGAAAGAGGTTTTGAATCTTTTCAGGTTTTATCGCAGCAGAAATAGGACTGGGGTCTTTCTTCTTTTCCTTAAAGCGAGCTCTGCAGCTGGATGCTTTTGTGCAGAAGGCCCTGCCGTGCCCACAGCTTCGTGCGGGTTTTTTCCACCATCGGGGCTGCTCTCGCTCCGACAGGCCGGTGGGTCTGGGGCAGCAGCAGACTCGGCACTCGCCCCTGGGCACCCAAAAAAGTCTCCTCTGCCAGCGGAGGTGGGGGGGGCTGGCCGATACCTCTCACTGCTGAGAGCCCCCTGAGCAGCATCGCGGGGCCGGGGGGGCTCCCCGAGGCTCGGTAAGGCCCTTGCACGCTGCCCGCGGGGAGGAACGGAGGTGTGAGCGTCCCGCGAGGGCACCGGGCCCTGGGCCCAGCCCCGTAACTGGCTGCAAGGGGACCGGGGAACTCAGCACCAGTACGGACATGCTGGTGCAGAGCAGGCTGCTCCATGGGAGGGACCTTCACCCACATGGATGTGCCCCCGTGCACACGTGTGTGTGCTTGTGCACACACACCCCGTGCTCACAGGCTTGTGCCCATACGCCAACATGCACTTGCCAGTCCATGCACGGCCCTACACCCCAGTGCACACCCACAGACATGCTCGTGTGCATGCCCCTGTGCACACACGTGCACGTACGTTAAGTGCCCACAATACACACATGCGGGTGTACGCACACCTCCTGAGGCACACCGGCACATCCCAGTACAGGTAACTGCGTATGTGCCCATCCCAGCATGCAGATATATTTGCACGTGTGCACACCAGCGTGCATACACACGAGGACAAAGGCACACGCTGCAGCGCACGCATGCCCGTGCATACCGCAGCATGCACGAGCACGCGTGCACCCCAGTGCGCGCAGGGAGACCCTGGTGCACGCACGCAGAAGCACATGCACGCCCTGCTGCTCACAAGCACATGGACCTCCAAGGGCACACGTGCACGCCCACACGCACGCCCTGCTGCACACAAGTGCACGAACACGGACACTGCAACGCACGCACGCGCATACACGAAGATATACAGCCCAGCGCACACACGCACACACAACCACACGCACGCACACACAGGCACACACGCAACGCGGCCACGCACACCCCAGTGCACAGACGCACACGCACGCATGCACGCGCGTGTGCACACGCGCACCCCGGGTGCCTCACACGCGCGGGCACGCACACCCGGCGCACGCACGCAGGAACACACGCACCCCCCGGTGCACGCACGCAGACACGCATATACCCATGGTGCACGCATGCACGTACCCGACGGCTACACGCACACCCGTGTCCACACACGCACAGCCCCGGGTGCAGGCGCGGGCACAGGCAGGCGCGCGCGCGCGCCCCACCCCGGCGCGCGCGGGCACGCGCCCCCCGGTGCGCGCGCCCGCCGCAGGGCCGACACCCCCCCCACACACCGCGCCGCGCGCCGCGCGCCCCCGGCCCCGCCCCCTCCCCCTCCCCCCCCCCCGGCGCGTGCGCGCGGGAGGCGCGCGCCGGCGCAGCCCGCCCTGCCGCGGCGGAGCGGCCGTGACGATGGTGGCCAGCGGGCGGGCGCGGAAGCTGGCCCGGCGGTACCGGTTGGCGGTAGCCACGGCCCTCGCCATCCTCCTGCTCCAGGGGCTCGTCCTCTGGACCTCCGCCGGCCTCGACGAGGAGGGACCGGCCGAGGTGCGCCGCGGGGAGGGCCGGACCGGCGGCCCGGGGCCTGCCGGCGGGGGCTGAGGGGGCGGTGAGGGGACGGGGACGGGGGGGCGGCGGCGATAAAGAGGCTGGGGGGGCTGTGAGGGGGCCGGGGGGGGATAAAGGGGCTGGGGGGGGGGACAGGGGAGGAGGTGAGGGGCTTGAGACGGGCGGGGGGGTCAGGGGGGTTATAGGAGGGTGGTGCGTGCTGGGAGGGGGCTGTTGAGGGGGGAGAGGCGCTTGGGGTGGGAGGTGGGGGTCCCTGGGGGGACAGTGCCCGGGGGGGGCTGGTGTGTCCCTTTGCTCTGGAGCTGGGAGGGGACACAAAAGGGGTGCCCCCCCGCCCCCCCCCCCCAGGGTGTCTCTGTGGGACTGGTGAGGCCCTGTCCCAGGACGGGGTCCCTGGGGTGGGTGGGGGGTCCCGCAGGCCCCAGGCTGCTGGGGGGCAGTGACTGTGGGGTCACCGACAGTGAGGTGAGAGGTGGGGATCTCTGGAGGGGCGAGAGCTTCCCCTCCCCATCGTGGGGTGCCTCCTTGGTGTGGGGGGTGACCCCGTGGTCAGCACAGGGCTGACAGTTTTTCACAGGACTAGAAAGTTTTCCCTGAGAGCAAAGAGGTGAGGAGGGGAACGGGGCAGCCCCCTTGCAGGGGGGAAGGTCTCTAAGGTCGCCTGTGAGTGGGTCCACCTGCAGCAGTTGTGGCACCTGAGAAGGGGAGCTTGTGGCCCAGGGGGTGTCAGTCGGGGTCTGGCATGGGGTGGGGAGCGTGGGAGGCTCAATGGGGGTCTTGAGCTTCCCTGTGATTTGGGAAACATTGCAGAAAGCTGGGGTCAGTGACATCCAAGCCAGAAAATATGAAAACATATGGTAATTCAGAGAGCTGGGGAGAGCATGTACAGCAGCTCAGGAAGTTTGTGGCAGCTTCTGTTCAGCTGGTCCAGTCAGGGATATCCCTGTGAAGTGCAAGGGTACAAGGACCTTTTGCAGTCATCTGTTGTCTTTCTACCAGAACGTTCTGCTAAGGCAAAAGGCGTCACCTCTTTCTTATGTGTGGGGAAACTGAGGCACAGGCTGGCGAAGGTGTTTGCCCAAGGTCAGATACAGAGCAGGTATCGAGGAGGACCCAGGCCTCTGGAGCATGTTGCTGCCACCTTCAAACAAAGCTCTTGACCTCTGGGTTGCTTATTCGAATTTATTTATTTGTCGTGAGCTGCCTGGTCTGCATCCAGGCATGCTGCATCTGGGTGGACTGGTGGCTGAAGCTGGTTTCTCCAAGAGCATTGGGGAAGGACTGGGAGTCCCTGTATGGGCTTCCTTGGCAAATATCTGCATGGCACCGGAGCTCCTCATCTTGGGCAGGACCCTCCTGCTCCAGGGGCTGTAGAGACTCCTCAGGCTGCCAACAAGCCCCAGGGCGATGGTGAAGCCAGGTTTGGCAGGGACAGCGTGTGACTAGAGGTGAGCAGACATGGGGTGAGCGTGTTAGCTGTGGCAGAGCAAAGCCAGTGGCTGTGAGGTGAGACGTGGGGATCTCTGGAGGGGCGAGAACTTCCCCTCCCCATCGTGGGGTGCCTCCCTGGTGTGGAGAGTGACCCAGTGGTCAGCAGGTCTTTTCACAGGACTAGAAAGTTTTCCTTGAGAGCAAAGAGGTGAGAAGGGGAACTGGGCAGCCCCCTTGCAGGGGGGAAGGTCTCTAAGGCAACCACTCACTCAGCAGTTTAATTCCCAGCCCCAGGCCTCCTCTTGGGCCATTGGGAATGGCTGTGAGCACCCTCATGTGCTGCTGTATGCCCACCACCAAAACAGAACCAAGGAATAGATGCGTCAAGGAGAGGGGACATGAAGTTGCCCCCAATCTGGAGACACTGGGAGCGTGAGAGCAGACTCCTCTGGCAGCCAGGAGTGCCTGACTGCCCCTTGCCTGTGGCCTTGATCAAATCACTTCACTGCTCCCAGCTTCTCCTTCCCTCTGCACCGTCCTGCAGTGCTCGTCTGCTTTTCTCTGCTCCTGCCCTGCACGGCTTCCCGGGTTGGCTCATTCTGCCTTGGTCCTTGCCTGATTTCCCCATGTCTCTTCCCAAAACTGACCTGGGCAGCTGACAGGTTTGGCCATGGGTCCCCTCATCTGGAGAGGGGATGGTTCACCATGAGCAGGCCTGGCTCCAGGGCTTCGAAACAGACAAGCCTCTTCAGAGAAGGCAAGAACCATCCTGAACTTTACGGACAGCCCAAACCCATTAGCAAGCTGGGAAAAGTCCAATTAACCTTTATTTCTTATAAAATGGCAAAGCTCTTGGTTTCCATGCCCTCCTGCAGCTTCTGGTTTTGGCCAGACCTGGAGGAGCCGCCGTTCCCCTGGGGCATTTCTGGTAAAGCTGGAGGAACCCTCCCAGGAGAGCCTGACCTTGCGGGTGCGAAAGGATTTGGGGAACCTTGGGATCTCTTAATTGTCAGAGTAAATGGCTCCTTCCCACTAATGGACACAGCTTTAACCTGGCTCTCCCCATCATGAATGGGCTGTGACTTGCTGTAGAGAGAGAGAGGGAGAGTCCTGTAAACGCTGTGGAGCATCCAGAGTTGGGCGAGCTCACCTTCCCCTCCAGACGAGTGCCTTCAGCTGGGGTATCTGCAGCACTCGGAGGCTGTGCTGCAGCCCTGTGTCCTGGGCTGGCAGCTGCCTGTGCTGCCCAGGTGTTCCCAAAAGGGCTGCTCTGATCTCTGCCAGTGGCAGCCCCCTTCTCTGTCCTGCTTGGTTCTTCAAAGCCTGCTGGTTTCCTTTTCTTCCCTTCATAGGGGAGGGAAGAGCTTCCCCACCTTGGCAGGCTCCATCCCTGGTGATTCCCCGGTGTGGCCTGAGCAGAGACTGAGTGAGGATCTTTGCCTTCACCGGAGCAGGCTGTAAACCCATCTCGCACCAGCAGCACCAGCTGCTTGCTGCCCTGTAATGGGCTTCAGCCACATCAGAGCCACCAGTCCAACCCTCCTTGAGAAGGCCGTGCCACTTGGATCATGTCGCTTCTCTTTCCAAGCCTGATTTCAAAGTCCTGCAGGCTCCCTTTATTCACCAAGCAGATGCTTTGTGGTGTGCGGACCAGCAGAAGCTGGATCAGTCTCCATCCACCCAGGTCAACACTGAGTTTCCTACCTCCTGGAAGCCAAATTACCTTGTTCCACTGGGATCAAACACCATAATCCCTGTCCAGGCTGGCCAATGGGAGAGGAAATTCCCATCGGTACCTAGCCCTTCACTGACAGCATCCCCACTGCAGACAGTGCGAGCCTGTCTGCACACAAAGGTGGGAGCCCAAGGGACCAAAGCGATCCTGCCTCTGTTGTGGTGACGCTGATGGCTCCTGAGCGAGTGCAGGAGCTTCCTAGAGTGCTTGGTCCGCAGTGTAGCTGGCACCAGGAAAATGCAAACCGCAAAGTGTCCTCATGGGTGGAGAAGAGGATCTGTCACTTGGGAGAAGAGTTTTAGCCCAGTCACGCCTCTTCCCCCACTTTGCCTGCTATCTTCCTCCTTCCAGGCAGGAGGCGGCACTTCTCTGGGGCCTGTGTGTTGGTGTCCTCCATGTGCTGCGGCCACCAGAGAAGCTTCCTATGAAACATCTTTTATTCCAGCTTTGCTTAGATTCTTTGACTTTTACTTCCCCCCCACAAATAGCTTGGTTTTAGGGGGCTCCAGCCATTTTAACTGAGAGGTTTAAGCCTTTGCTGCTGTGATTGGCAATCAAGCATCTGGATTCCTCTGGTGACTTTGGAACATTTTGGCGCTGGTTTTGCCTGATGAGTGCTCGTATGCGGCAGCCACCAGTCAGTCAACCAGAAGGGGAATCCTGCAGGACACCAGTTGCTGTTAGCTCTGCTGCTCGCAGTGGCAGAGCTTGGAGATGTTGGTACAGTTGGACCTGCGCTGGGGACAGGGTGCAGGTAGATATCTGACCCACAGCTCTATGGCACTGTGGGTATGGCAGTGTCACATCAGGGGAGGCAGGACAGGAGACCTGACCTCTGGCTGGCACCTGGAGTTGTCTGAGTGTGTTGGAAGGAGGGGGACGGGGAGGCTTACCAAAAGTCCTGCGTATGAGTCTTAAATACAGCAGAGCAACGTGGCCGGAGTTGTTCCCTGCCAGGCTGGGGTGGAGGGATCGCTCTGCTGTGGTGCAGTAATTAGAAGCCATTGAGTTCGTTAACTGGCAGCTCCAGAAAGGCTGGCGATGCTTCTAACGACTTCCCTACTGGGGAAAGCAGCCAGGCACGCTCGTGAGCCAGGAACAGGGCTCCTTCCAGGGGGATGAGCAGGACTGTAACCGAGGGTGGGCATCGCACAGGGGCTGTCCCCGGAGCCAGGCGTGTTGGGGAGCAAAGGGTGCGAGTGGGGCCGGCGGGTCTTGTCTGCTGGCTCAGCCCTGTCATTGCAGGAAGAGACTCGCTCGTTGCCTGTCGCCTTCCCGACTCCTCTCTCCTGTGATGCTCAGCGGAGAAAACAGGTTTATAACTCTTGAACAGATGGTCCTATGTAGTGACTAATGAATGGTTCTCTGCCTGTCTCGGGCCGCCTGTGACGCCTGTCTGGGCGGAAGGGGGCTCGGCTGATCCTCGCTGACGCCAGCCCCTCGGAAGTTAAGCAGTGGCTTGGCCCCTTCCTGGGTAGCCATGGTTTGCAAGCTGTGCCACCACAACATGGGTAGTTCAGGGACTGCAGAGCAGGCAGATCCTGCCAGATGCTTTCCAGCCTTTGCACAGTGTGGTTTCTCCTGGCTGTGACCTTCCCAGTAGCTATGCCCACAGGGGGGGCTTATGCAGGGGGCTAATTTGGTCCCACTGTCCTTGTGAGGCAATTGCCCATCCTTGGAAGATGCCACTGCCCGGGAATAGTCCCCAATGAGCCTCCCGTGGTGCCTGGGACAGTGGCTGGGCAGGCACGGTTTTGAGGGCATTGTGAGATAGCCCTGGGAGGCCTGGCTGGAGCAGGCAGCTGCTTTGCTGCCTGTTGTCCAGAACCACCTGTGGTGGGCTGGGGGCATACGGGCCCGGGCCCGGGCCCAGCCCTGTGGGCACAACTCGCTGGGAAAGCGCTTTCCTACGAGCGCGGCTCTCGTAGGCATCCAAACTTCCCAACTCTCTGCTCTCCCCAGGGCTGACTCGTTTCTGCTCATCAGACAGCCTGGCAGAGGTAACGAAGCATAATTAACTGCTCCCTTTACACATCCGCTTGGCTTGGCGGGAGGGTTTGTTAAAGGGATTTCTAGAGAAGCTGGCGATCGTAGTGACTGCTCCAGCCCAGCGTGGGAAGCCGGGGCCCAGGGAAGGGAGCGCAGACAGGACCTTGTTCAATGCCTCTCCAGTGCTTTTAGCCCCAGAGAGCACAGCTGCAGCCACCTAGGACCCTGGCTTCAAGATGGATGCGCTGGGCTTGGACTCACAGCATGATCATGGCAGGGAAGAGCCGGTCCATTTGCTTCCCAGTAAAATAACCACCTCCAGCCAGAGCAGCCCTGTGCTCGTCTCTACCATCTGGGGATGCCCCTGCCCACGCAGGACCCCAGAGGGTGGCTGGTGCAGACACAACCGGCCTTGGCGGTTTAGTCTGGCAGTAGAAAGCAAGACCCTCTTTGTGCATCTGGGGTGTTGTGATGACGGGGTCTGCAAATCGAGGTCTCTCTTGCTGGCATATAGGGAGTTGTCCCCATGAGGGGGGCATAGGACCATGCAGGGAGGTGCTGTGGGGTCTTAGCCTGGGGTTTTGGGTGGCAGAGGGGCCGTTTGATGTCCTTCACTGTGCAGTGGCTGCTCCCAGAGCACCTGCCACGTTGCGGCACTGAGCTCTGTGGGAACAGGGAGCATCGAGCTCTGGGAACAGGGATGCTCTGGGAAGTCTGTTGGCAGAGCTGGGGGGAAGCAGGCCCGAGTTAATGCTGTCTGTCCTCTCTTCTGCATCCACCTGGAACTGGCACAGGAGCGGCAGAAAAAAGCCAGGTTGCCCGAGAGCAGTGACGGCTCCAAGGACTCGGACAGCTCTGCTGGGCGCCGGGGCAGCGCCAGCCGGAAGCACGGGCGATGGCGGGGACGGCCAGACAGCCCCGGGGCACTGGTGTCCAAGGTGGTGAGAGCCGTCACAGCGAGACACAAACCGGGACGGAGGCTGCCGGCTGTGCCGGACTCCTCCAGCCAGAGGAACCTGACAGAGCTGCGCGGGGAGGCCCAGCTAGCCATCTTCCAGCAGGGCGACACAGGCAGTGTGGAGGGGGCTCCCCAGCCCACCGAGAACAGCTTCACCCCCAAGTGTGAAATCACGGGCAAAGATGCCCTCTCAGCACTGGCCCGGGCCAGCAGCAAGCAGTGCCAACAGGAGATCGCCAACGTGGTGTGTCTGCACCGGGCCGGCAGCCTCATGCCCCAGTCAGTGCCTCGCCACTGCCAGCTCTCGGGTGAGTCCTGCTGGGGTGCTCCCAGTCACCCTGGGCATCGGCAATATCCCAGCCAGGTGTGTGGGCTGCCTTCCTTATGTCACCAAACTGCCCCACCCGGCAAAAAGTGGCCTCAATCTGCCACTGATTCCCAGATTACTGCTGCCTCTGTAATCCAATCAAAGCTGTGCCACCCTTACTTAAGACGGGCTGTTCATCCCACCCTGCAGTGCCTGCAGAGGTCAGAGGCAGGCCCAGCTGCATCTTTTGTTTTGAAGGGCCAGAGAAGGACACCCCCCCTTTCCCACCGTGGCTCTGTCAATTTAATGCAAGGGGCTGCATGTGCCACCATGGCCTGGCACTGCAGCCAGTTTGGGCTGCACTGATGGGGTTTGCTTGAGGCCGAGCTCTTCCCTGCTGTCCCCCACCTTGCTAAGGTCTCCCTGGTTTATCAGGAGCTGTGGGTGGTAGGGTGGTGGGTGACAAGGCTGGGGACGGCTGACAGCCCCCTCCCTCCCCACACAGGCAAGGTCAGCCCTGTCATCCAGTGGGACGAGAGCCGGTTGCAGCAGGTGCCCCCCAGCAAGCCTGTGCGCATCGCTTACATGCTGGTTGTGCATGGCAGGGCCATTCGCCAGCTGAAGCGACTCATCAAGGCTGTGTACCACGAGCAGCACTTCTTCTACATCCACGTTGACAAGGTATGCGACAGGGGTGAGGGGAGAGGGGGAGATAACAGTGCCCGGATTGGTCACTGGGACAGGGTGCTGGGGCGTGGGGGGGTGGTGAGCAGAGGACGTGGCTGGGTAGGGTTTGTCCTTGCTGCTGGTGGAGCTGTGACCCTCCCACGCCTATTTCTGCAACACCAGGGAAGCAGGATCTGTCTCCCCTGCCCAGAGCAGTCTTGTCTTGCTGCTCCCCTCCCTGTGGAGGCTGCTGTAAGGGCTGACCCCGGGCTGGCAGCAAGGAGGACAGGGCCCTGGGAAGACGAGCTCCCTGCTGAGCGTGAGCCTTGCTCCCTGGCAGCGCTCCAACTACCTCCATCGTGAGGCAGTGGAGCTGGCCCAGCACTACCCCAACATCCGCGTGACACCCTGGCGTATGGTGACCATCTGGGGAGGTGCCAGCCTGCTGAAGATGTACCTGCGCAGCATGAAGGACCTGCTGGAACTGCCCGAGTGGCCCTGGGACTTCTTCATCAACCTGAGCGCCACTGACTACCCCACAAGGTGAGGACCTTACTGGGGCAGGGGAGGGTGATGGAGGTGTTTGGGCTGCGTGATGCTGCAGCAGCAGGGAGGAGCAGGGAGCTGAGGGAAGATGGCATTGGAGATTGCACCCACGTGCTGGTGATGATGCTCCAGGGCCAGGCTGGTCCCATCTCTGCAGAGAAGCCCAGCCAGTACCTTTTCCTATGGTCTGGGTGTTGCAGGGGAACACACGTGTGAGGCATCAGACAGCAGAGAGGCCGCATCTGTGTCTCCTCAGCAATGGGACAAGGGTTTGAGTCAGCACCCACCGAGCAGCTTTAGGCTCCTTGTGTCTGACGGCTCTCACAGTATGAATGTTTACTGGGCTGCTTTACCTTAGGGGCTGTTAATGCTTTCTAATTTGCACCTCAGGACCAATGAGGAGCTGGTGATGTTCCTGTCCAAATACCGAGATAAGAACTTCCTGAAGTCTCATGGCCGAGACAATGCCAGGTAATCCCAGCTAAGGGCAAAGCTGAGCTGGAGGAACAGAAAAAGGAGGGATTTCAGAAAAGAACTGAAACAGTTGGGGCAGGGGGGATGTTCTGCATGTAGCTGCACCTGGCAAAGTGGGTGACACTCCTAACCCCTCATCCCTGTGCCCAGGTTTATCAAGAAGCAGGGCCTGGACCGCTTGTTCCATGAGTGTGACTCCCACATGTGGCGGCTGGGCGAGCGCCACATCCCCGAGGGCATCGTGGTGGATGGGGGCTCTGACTGGTTCTCGCTGACGCGCAGCTTCGTGGAGTACGTGGTCTATGCTAATGACCAACTGGTGTCCCAGCTGCGCCAGTTCTACACCTACACACTCCTGCCAGCCGAGGTGCGTGCTGACTGTGGGGCATGGGCCAGATTTTCTTCCCACTATACTTAACATCTCTGTCCCACTTCATCCCCGCCCTGGGTAGCTGCGGAGGGCATTGCTGGTTCTGCTCAGGCAGCTTTGTGCCTCCCCTTTGTCCAGAGCCAGGTATGAAAGAGGGGAGAGAGGAATGGACGGGCCAAGGGTCGTGTTTATATCCAGCCCTGCTTTAGGTCCAGACGCTCATCTGGGCCAGATAAGGACCAGTGTGGGTGCACAGCCTGGTCCCTTACATGTTGCCCTGTGCTGGGAGAACAGGGATAGGATTCTGTTCAGGAGCTATTGAGGTCTGTCCTGTTTCTCTCTGTGAGTGAGGGGTGGGGGATCTCTGTTAACCACCCGTCCTCCATCCCCACTGGGTGTCCTGTCCCTTCTCTCCTGTGCAGTCCTTCTTCCACACGGTCCTGGAGAACAGTCACGCCTGCGAGACACTGGTCGATAACAACCTCCGAGTGACCAACTGGAACCGGAAGCTGGGCTGTAAGTGCCAATATAAACACATAGTCGACTGGTGCGGGTGCTCCCCAAATGACTTCAAACCCCAGGACTTCCTCCGGCTACAGGTGAAAAAGATCCTCCTTTCTCCTCCCGCTCTCTCCCCTCCTCCCTGTCTCTCTCCTCTCTGAGCTCCCCTGCGGGTGCATCCCTGGGTGCAATGCCAGCTGCTGTGCATGCCCTCACAAGCCTCAGCCCAGCCCCACAAGGGACAGGAGCAGGATTGGCTCGGCATAGACGTGTCTGTAAACACTCGGGCAGCGGGATTACGCTGACTGTCCTGCCCAGCAACCAGGCTTTTGCTTGCAGTGCTGCTCCTCTTCCCAGACTTTCTCTTCCATTTAACTGCTCTTTTCCTCCAGACCTATCACTTGGGGCAAATACCTTTTCAGTAAAACCAGTTCAGAGTGCGGTCCTCTTTGGCAGGATAAAGTGCCTTGTGACAGATGGTATCCCGTGCTTTCAGTGTGTAGGGATGTAGACTGAACAAGGAAGGTTTGGGGGAGATACACCCAGCCCTGAAAAGAGAAGTTAACAGGATTTTCTAGCAGTCCTGGGCTTATGTAGCGTAGGGCCCTGATCCTGCAAGCTGTGCCATGTGGCCAGGCCTCGTGCAGGGCTCCGCAGCGGCTCTGCAGGGTGGGGGCCCATCTGAATAGAGATTGCAGCGAAGGAGCTCGATGACACATGGCTGCTTCTGAGCACGGAAAGGGGGAGGCAGTGGGAGAGATGGGAACCCATCTGCATTACCAGTAAGTGTACTATATGCTCCCACTGATCCTGTCGTAGAGGATCCCACGTAGAGGCTGGCTGTGCTTTGCTGCTCCTTAGCCTGTGTCCTCAAAGTGGCTAGGATGGGTCCCAGCATGTTTCTTTCGGGTCTGTCTCCCTCCCAGCTGCCCGCTCAGGTGGGAGGGCAGAGTGGGTGCAGCCAACACTGTCAGAAATGCCTGTGCTCTTCCAGCAACTCTCCAGACCCACGTTCTTCGCCCGCAAGTTTGAGTCAACGGTGAATCAGGAGGTGCTGGAGATCCTGGACACTCACCTCTACGGCAGCTACCCTCCGAACACGCCGGCCCTGAAGGCATACTGGGAGAACATCTATGACCGCGTCGACGGGCTTAGCGGCCTCAGTGATGTCACCCTCACCTTCTACACGGCCTTCTCCAGGCTGGGGCTCCGCAAAGCTGCGTCCACGCCAGCAGCGAAGGCTGACAAGCTCTGCAGGTGGTGTATTTGTTGCAGGCTCGATCCAGGCTCTGAGTGGTGGCCTGCATCTCATGCTGGGAGGATGCTGATGCTCAGATGTGCAACCTCTCTGTCTGTCTCTCTCCAGATTTGAGCCCCGGGGCTTCCCATCCAGTGTGCACTTATATTTCTATGACGACCGTTTCCAGGGTTACCTGGTGATGCAGGAAGTGCAGAATTCGGCAACTGGGCAGGCAGAGTCCCTGGAGGTGTGGATGATGCCCCAAGGAGCTCTGAAACTGGCAGGTCATGGAGGGCAGGCAAACCGCTTACAAAACCTTGAGGTAAATGGGGAGAGCTTCCTCACAATGCCCACTTTCCTTCCTGGCTTTTCCACACCAGGCTGCCCTTCCTCCTCTGCCCCATCTGCATGAAGTGGGGATAGAGGGACACGGTGCTGCTGTTATGTCTGAGAACAAAACTTTGTCCAGGAGTTTGGCTTCTGTGTGGTGTGTGGAGCTGACTGCTGGGGAAAAGGCCTGAAGGGGATCTTTCAGGGAGGAGCGGAGGCTGTGATGCTCAGCACCTGCAGCTGCAGGAGGCATCACACCGCTGGAGTAGTGCTGGCATGGTGCAGGCAGGAGAGCTGCGGAGGGTTGGGTGTGCACTTCTTTGGGCTCCAAAGTTTATGCCTTCCCTGGTTTGGGGATGTGAAATGCAAAACCTGAGCTGATGGCATTTCCCTGTCCAGCGTCCCACTGCTTGTGCCTCCTGTCCCTTCAGGTGGGCACGGAGTGGGACCCCAAGGAAAGACTCTTCCGCAATTTTGGAGGCTTGATGGGGCCTTTTGACGAGCCGGTGGCCATGCAGAAGTGGTCGCGGGGCCCCAACCTGACAGCCACGGTGGTGTGGATCGACCCCACCTATGTCATTGCTGCTTCCTACGACATCACGGTGGATGCCGAGGCAGAATTCACCCAGTACAAGCCCCCGCTGAATCGGCCCCTGCGCCCTGGTGTCTGGACCATCCGCCTCCTCCAGTTCTGGGAGCCCCTGGGGGAGAACCAGTTCCTGGTAGTGCCCCAGACCTTCAACCGCAAGCAGCCTCTCAGGAAAGGTGAGGATGCTCTGGAGTTTGGGGCTGGATGGGAGGGTCTCCCTGTTGGCAGTCCAAGGTGCTTCCCCCCAGTGCTGGCCTCTCTGGGCTGCAGCTGATGACAAGGCAGGAGCCATCCTTCCCGCTGGTGTCCCCTTGCCCACATGAGTCCTCAAACCAGACCCCTGGGCAGCTCCGGAGGGCCCGTTTGCAGGTCAGTTAGATCCATCCCACAGCAGCACCCCTCTCCTCGGGCTGGAGGAGAGCTGGGGTTACAAAGGGACGGGGTGCTGAGCCTCACCGGGAGGGTGGTGGTAGGACCGGCAGGGTGCCAGGATGTTGCTGCGCTGCTGATCCCCTCTCTTCTCTCCCTGTCCTGCCCAGACGACAGCAACTGGCTGCACGGCGGGCCCCCTCGCAACGAATACATGGAGCAGAGCTTTCAGGGCCTGGGGGGGATCCTCAACCTGCCACGCTCCGAGGAGGCGGAGGAGGATGCAGCGCAGAAGGCGCAGCTGACGGGCAAGGCGCTGGAGGACTGGGCGGACAGCGCCATCAGCACCTTCTGGTCCGTGGCAGACATCTGTGTCGGCAGCCCCTCCGCCTGCGCTTCCCTGGAGACCTGCAGCGAAACGTCCTGGAGCTCCCTCTCCCCGGACCCCAAATCAGAACTGGGGCCCGTCAAACCTGATGGGCGGCTGAGGTAGCAGGAGCAGCCGGGGGGGGTGGCAGCCTTGGGAGTGAGGAGCATCCGGACTACATCACCCCGTGCCATTTGCACCGTAGTCACTCGAGGAAGAGAGAATGGGAACCTCCGGGTGGGGGAAAACTTTCTCCTGTGGGGTATTCTGGGTGGAGGGGGAGGTGTGAGGTCAGTCTTGCCCACCTCCCCCAGGAGTGGGCAGTTGCTGGCCACGGAGAGCTTGCCGGGGCGCTCGTCGGGCAGGGGCACAGATGGCGCTGGCGGCTGGGAAGAGCTGTGCATTTGTTATTCCAGGCCTTGGAGCCTCGGGAAGGGGTGATGGGGGAGGGAGGAAAGGCTGGGGGATGGGCAGGCTCTGGACCAGCTCAGCACCCTGCCCAGCCCCGGCCTGGATCTCGGCACGATCAGGCCCTGTGCTGCTGGCTGCCCCCCTGGGAGGTCTGGCAGGGGACTCTAGGGACAGGCAAAAGCAGAATGGGTCAAAGCCTGCTGTGTGCACGGAGCTGCTGCTGGCCCAGGGCTTGTATCTCATCCCCTCCACCCCAGCCCTTTAGTTTGTATTTTTATAAATATATATATATAAAAAAATATATATGATGCAAAGTGCAATAGAGACGAGACCCCGCATTGACCGGGAAGTCCTTGTGTCTCCATCTCCCCTCAGACTGTAACATACCTTGTTCTCTTGGGTGTCCTGGTGCTACAGGACAGGGTGCTGGGTCGTTTACATTCTTTTTTTAATTATTAGTAGTATTATTATTGTTTTGCTGTTTCCCTGTTTCCTGCTGGGGGCTGCTGGGGAACTGCACCCTGCTGCCCCTCAGGCAGGGTTGGTTGTGGGGTGCTGCCTGCCCTCCAAAGCAGCTGCCTGACTGTGCCAAATATTTGGAGCTGCCGGTGTGTGTTGTGCAACAGCAAGCGGGGGAGCGCTCGGTTCATGGTTCAAGTCCCAACAAGCTGCTGTAGACCCTGCCGCCTCCGCTTCAGCAAAGGGACGCCCCAGTCCCCTGCCAAAATGCCATCCACAGGGCTGACGTCCTGCTGCGGATGAGAGATCAGCTTCCTGTGCCCGGAGGGCTGCCCTGTGCCACGGCCCCTTGGCCCAACCTTTTCTTTTCTCCCGGGTCGGCAGGAGCTCTCGGGATCTGCTGTGCTTCCTTGGCCAAAAAGCAAAGAGGCAAGACGAGGTCCAGCCGGCTCCATCCGCTCTCCGTTGTTTCTGCTTCCACCTCCTCCGCAGGGAAGAGACGCCGTCTCCTCCGGGGAAGGGATGCAGCAGAGCATCCCCCTTCCCTGCCGTCCTCCCAGGCTTGGGGACTGCCTGCGACGTTCCTTTCTCCAAGACCGATGCTGTGTGGAGAAGTCTGGGTTTGGTTTTCAGCCTGGGAGAATGCTTCCCTTCTTGCCTGCAGCCAGGGAAGGGGTATTGTCCCTGCGCAGGGCTGGGGCAGGGGAGCTGCTGGGGTCGATCTGGAGACTGTCTGCCCCAACCCCTCTGCTCCAGGCAGGGTCAGCAGGAGCCAGTGGCTCACAGCCTTGGCTGGTCAGGGTTTTGCCATCTCCAAAGATCTGTGCCATCCTTCGCCTTCCTCCGAAGCCCCGGGCTTCCCCGCCTGGCAGGCCTTGTGCTCCCCATCTCAAGGATGCTGGTGCTGTGAGAGGCATGTTGTAAAATGGAGGGGATGGAGACCTTGGTGTGCGAGGGCAGGTACCTGCCGGCACCCCTGCCCACCTCTCCTGTGTCCGCTCCCTCGGGGGGTGCTCCGGGGCTGTGGAGGGACATTGGGGTGAGAGGGGCTGGCCCCGCTGCAGGGGAGGATGCCAAAACTGTGTTGGAAGCATTATGTAAAGTTGTCTTAAATATGCAACATCACCACAAATATATCTATATCTCTACAGTGTAGTGTGTCGGGTTTTTGCAGTGTGTGCTGGAAGGGGCGGGGGGGGAGCTTTGCCTTCACCTGCCCCTCTCTGGAGGGTGTAAATCCGTCCTGGGCACCAGGGCCACGCGGTGCTGGGGCAGGGGTGGGCTTGCTCTCACTTGGGTGGTGTGTGACTCAAACGAAGCCAAGCCGAGGGGTTTTCTTAGCCCGTGGCCGGGGGGTGAGAGCTCCGGGGCGCGCTGGGGGCTGGAGCCCGGTTACGAGCCGTGTTTTCACCCGCAGAGCAGCGGGAGCTGCCTGCCGGTTCTCCGTGCAGAGGCCGGCGCTGGCAGCGGGCGCCCCGCGGATACTGCCTGCTCCCGTTACTTAGCGTTGACGTTGCGCTTGCGTTAAAACGTTAATTAGCTAATGAATGGGCACCGCCTGCTGCCTGCAGGGCTGGAGCGAAGGGCGAGGGCTGGGAGCCTCCCGCAGCCCAGCCCAGCTCTCCCTCCCCAGGAGCGGGGCCGCGCTGGGGCTGTTCCCTGCCCGCTGACCCGAGCCCGGGCAGCGCCGTGCGGGACCGGGCACCGACGCCCGGCCTGGCCGCGGCGCCCGGCTCCGGTAACCCCGGCACGGGGTCGCCTGGGGCTGAGACACCCGCGGACACCCGCACCCGGGCCTGTGATCCAGCGGGGGTCGCTCGTCTCCGGAGGGGAGCGAACGGGAGCCCGCCGGGCCGGGAGAGCGCTGCGCCGGATCGAGTCCCGCCGCGCCGCGTCGCCACGGCAACCGGCGGCACCACCGCCCTCCGTCCGCCGAATGTAGCCGGTCCCGCCTGCGACCAATGGGGCGGAGGGGGAGGGCGGCGCGGCGGCCAATGGGGAGCCGGCGGGGCGGGGCCGCACCCGGGACGGCGGCGGCCGCGCTCTGCGTCCGGCTCCGCCCCTCCCGGCCCGGCCCCGCCCCTCCCGGCCCCGCCCCGCCGGCCGATGGGGCGCGGGCAGCGGGCAGGGGCTGCCGGTGGCGGGCGGCGGCGGCGGGATGGCGCACCCCAGCGAGGCCTCGGCGCACACGGCGGCCGCCGGCGCGGCCATGGACAGTAACGTCCTGGCCATCGTCATCGCCGCGAGTGAGTGGCGGGCGGGGGCTCCGGCGGGGCCGGGCGGGGGCGGTCGCCGCCGCCGCCGCCGTGCGGGATCAGCCTCTGCCGTCGCCTCCCGGAGCGGCCTCAGGCTGTGCCGGCGAGACGACTCTCCCCGGCTCGGCGGGAGCGGTCGCTGCAGCCCCCGGTCCTTCTCCGGGGTCCCGCTGGCTCCCGGGGCTGGAGACCTGGGCGGAGCGGCGGGAGCGGTCGGCGGTACCGGGTGGGCTCCGCGGAGCGGAGCGTGGGCTGGGTGGGAGCCGCGGGTTCCTGGCAAGCCGGAGCGCCGGCGAACCGGCACCCTGCCGAGGTGCCGAGTGTGAGCCGAGAGCCCCGGCCCCGGGCGGGAGGGCAGGGGGGTGCCGGGGGCCCGGTCCCCGCGGGGGCTGGTCCCTGCTGGAGGGGCCCGGGGGTTGCTTTGGGTCCGGGAGGGGGCTGAGCTCCTCTGGCTCTGCGGCTTGTTCCTAGTCTCATAGGGAGAGAGAGATGTTGGGCACAACCGGGCTTTCGGTGTCCTCGGGACGAGCAGCGGATGGACCCGGCTTCTCTGGGGCTTTTCCAAGCTGCTCTTTGCCGAGGGACCCAGAGGGTGAAGGGGGGAAGCAGCAAGGAGGGCCACCGGCTCATTCGCCTCTTTTCCCTTCTCCTGGCAGCGGTATCCACCTCCGTCTTCATCGTGGCAATCCTCATCCTACTGCTGCTCCTGTACCACCGGGACCCCATGTGCTGCCAATTCCTCTGCTCCTGCCGCTTCTTCCAGACCCCCAGCCAGTATGTGAGTGTCCTCCCTCCTGCCCGGCCACCCCCCTGTGCTCTTGTTCCTCTGTGCTGGGGTCTGCGAGGCTGCATCGCTGCGTTCCCCTCCTGCAGCCTGGCTGGCTTCACTGATGGACCTGGGAGCTCCGAGCAGAGCCAGGCTCTGCCTCCTCCTTGTTCCCACTCTACCCCAGAGATCCATCCACTCAACCCTGCCTGGCTGTGCTGTTGGGGATAATATCTCCAAGGCCCAAGACTAGCAGGTTCCCCAGCTCCCCACGCAGCTCAGGAGAGGTGTCCACCAGCACAGTCGTGTGTGGGGTCGGGCTCCGCTTTACAGGGAAGGGGCCCAGCGGGGAAGGGGGCTGGAAGCTTTGGGCGATGGCAGACAAAGCCACTCGCTAGTGCTCGCATCCCCCGCAACTGGCTTTCTTGTGCACAGCTCCTGGGCGCGGAACAGAGAGACACAAAGCCCTTTTGCTCGCGTTTGTAATTTCCTGGGGCTGGCTTTTAAGTGGGGAAGCTAATGATGGAAAAAGAGCAGGGTGCTCAGCCAGCGTTGCCTTTCTGGTGGTGGCTGCCTGGGGAAAGCTCAGCCTCCAAAGCTGCAGGGATGGCTGTCGAGGGGATGGCTGCGGGTACTGCTCCAGAGCCCCTGGGAGAAGAGGGGACGTCCAGCCTTGGCTAGCAGGGGACAGAGAGACTTGTGCCATGAAAGGCAAATCTAATAGTCCAGTGCAGGCTGGGAAGTCCCCAGCAGAAATGGGCTGTGCTGCTGGTGTCCCCTGCCTGCTTTGATGCCTCTGCTCTTTTCCCCTCTTCCTCCCCAATGCCTGTCCGTGGCACACGTGGGGGAGAGGGCTCTGGTGCTGTGCGCCTCGCCCTGCAGAGCTGCCGCCCGAGGCAGTGCGGGATGAGCCATGAGCTGCAGAGCCTTTGCTGTGCTTGGGCCTGGCTCTCGGGTGGGTGGTTAAAGGAGAAGGCACCTTGCCTTTAGCAAAGGGCTGTGTGGACAGATGGATGTGGATGCAAAGAACTATATGTGGAAAAGGAACGTATATAGGATGTATTTCCATCGGAAAAAGTGAAGCAGTTGTAGTGGTGTGAGGCAGATTTCAAGCAGGTATAGTCGTACTGGTTTTACTAATCAGTCATTAAAACAAACAGTTGCACCCCCAGCCAGCCTAGTTTCCTGCAGCTTCTGTAATTGTGCTGTAGGGCAGAGACAAATGGTTCCTCCGTTGTTAAGAGCAAAAGTAAATCTGTCATTCATAGTCCTCCCTGTGGATCCCTGGTTGCTCTGAAAGTCTCTGGGCTGTTTTCTGCTGGCAGAGATGGGGCTTTTCTGAGAGCAAGGAACGGCCCATGGCTTGAGTCCTGGCTGTGGCTCAAGGGGCTGCTCTCCTTGAGAGGGATCTCTGCTCGCTGTT
Organism: Haliaeetus albicilla; assembly: GCF_947461875.1. Classification (NCBI taxonomy): domain Eukaryota; kingdom Metazoa; phylum Chordata; class Aves; order Accipitriformes; family Accipitridae; genus Haliaeetus; species Haliaeetus albicilla. The sequence goes on from NC_091494.1 coordinate 36,162,549, forward strand.
GCTTAACACCTTGACAGAGAATTGAGCTTAACTGGAGCAAGACTGCTCAGGAACAGAGCAGCTATTGCTCTGCAGATTTGCTTGCTACGTTATCCTGAAATGACTACCTCGGTAGATAAGTTTACACATTCTGTAACCCTGAGCACGTGACAGAGCTCTTATCTACACTAGCCCAATAGCTGGGTTTGGTCCCCCAAAGAGACATGGTTCTGCTGAGTCTGAATGAAACCCTGCCCCGGGCCCGGGCTGCCATCCTTCCAGCTGCGCTGTGTAGCGGTGCCAGCTGGCTCAGGCCCTTAGAGCGGGCCCTGTGCTGCCCGGTGAGGATGTGCCCGAGCTGTCAGTGTCAGTAAACGGGCAGGCAGAGGTTGGCTGCCAGCGGCAAGAGCCACATGAGCCAAATGGGCAGAGGTAGCGGCTCTCGCCCCAGCCCAGAGTCCTGCTTCCCAGGCTGTGCCCCGTGAGCTGGCTGAGCTCTGCTCGCTGCCAGGCGGGATGTGAGGGATTTCGGCTTTGCTCATGTCCTCCTCCCCTCACCCCTCGTTGCAGGACTGTCCCCCGCCCTACTTCAGCAGCAGCCAGCGCCTGGTGGGTCCCCAGTGCGGAGCGTCACGGCTGGAGAGCGCTGCTGAGAACCCTGGCATGCAGGTGATGGCTGGGTCCCTGATGGGAGCTGGGTGGGAAATCGTAGCAAAGATCCTGATGGGCTTTGGGAAGAGATTGTGGTTATGGGGACCTGGTGGGCTCCTGGGGCATAGGGAGAAGGTGCTGGACAGCAGGAGCAACTTTGGGAAGTGCTGCCTGTATGTAAAAACCTGGGGGCGGGGATACTGCAGAGGACACCACGGTGCCCTGAGGTGTTTGGGCATGAAGTGCCAGGCAGATCCCTCGGGACTTGGGATCTTGCAAAGCAGGTCATGGTGTAATTACCTCCTGGGAGGGAGCATTTCCTCTCTCAGCATTCAAGGAAGGGCACCCACAACTTTGAACCCTGAAGTAATTCGAAGTGGCACCAGGCCATGAACTTCCAGTGAAGAAAGCCACCACCACACTGACCTTTCTCCTCTGGGCCGGGCATTTCTAGGGAGACGAGCTATTCTGCGTTGGACCCCCCAGCAGCTACCAACTCCCTTCCTGGGAGCAGCCCCGCTTGCCAAGCTACGAGAGCGTGCGGAAGAAAGATCGCCAGCGGGAAATCCATCAGATGATTGCCGACAGGTTTGGGCTGTGGGCAGAGTCTTCCCAGGAGGTGAGCTCTCCCTTCCCTGCACAAGGGTGCTGGCAGAGGGCTGGGGGCAGTCCCCCCTCCGGTCCATATCTGGGTCTTGCTTCAGCAATTTGCAGTAGTTAAGGACACTGTTCACTGCGATTGCCTTTCTCTGATAGCCTTTATCTCTGGGAAGGGCACAAAGTGTATCAGAAGGCTCCTTTGGTGTACATCTGTGCTGGTTAATGATCGATCTCTCCCGGTGCGTTTGCAGAAATGCCTGTGCTGGGAGGCAGGGCAGAGCTGCTGATGAAAGGGCAGGCCCTTTGGATGATCTTGCTTGGTACAAGTCCAAGCTGGGAATGTTATTTTTAGATCTGTGAGGCTTCCACAGTTTCTTGCTCCCTTCTCCCTGCAGGACACCTCTGGGAGGCCCATCGCTATTACCTTGAAGTGTTTATGGCTTATTTATGAGCAGGAGGTTTGCCTGTTATGACATTTAAGTTTTTTATTCCTGCAATAGAACAGAGAAAAGCGAGTGCATCTGCCAACTAGGTCCTGTGGCAGTGTCCCAAGAGACTCCTGTTGAACAAAGAGACCTCATTAACTAAAGCAGAACAGAAACATTTGAAACTCTGAGTAGAGCACTAAAGGTTCACCAATTTACTTGGATTTTGAGGTCTTAAAGCTGTACCGTGAAGTCTGGCGTAGTCAGCACTTGCCCCTGGGTATTCGGAGCTGTAAATAATGGTACCTGCCCTGAAACCAGAGCACCAAGGGCATGGGAGAATAAGGCAAGTCGTTGAGTAACTGCAGCGGGAGCTCTTCCACAACATCCCTGTGTCACTCCTGCCACTTGTTATGGGGAGAAAGCTAGCCCAGCTCTGCCAAAATAAACTTAACAACATCCCAGACATTCCTCTTGCTGCTGTGCAGTGACACTCGCTACCAAAACCTGGGTAGAAAGCCTGGTTTGTAGGTGCTTGTATAAATCCCAGTAATTGATCTTTGGTCAAAGGAAAGCAAATGACAGTCCTCTTTTAACAATAGCGAGTCTTTTCTGGCCTTGTGACAAGTAGTGACAAGTCCTTGAAAGGGAACAGGGAAGAGCGGGAACCTGGCACAGACACTGTGAGGGGGGAGTGGGGGAATGTGCCTATCCAGTGGATTGCTGCCCTACCGTGTTGCAAACCGGTGCTCAGCACCCATCTTCCAGGTGTTCATCTCACCAGCAGCTTTTGCTGCTCTGAGGACCGCAGGAATTTAATTTCAGGCTGGTGGTTGTTGTGAGCCTTGTCATCTGCTCTGTAAGAAGAGGTGGGATAATCTCCTGGTTATTTCTGATCAGCTGTAATGCTCTTCCTCTCTCCTCAATAGATGCCGCCTCCCTATGAGCATGCTCTGAGGCATCCCCCAGCTTTCTCAGGAACAGTAATAAGCTCAGAGACCTTGGACAGACGTGGTGTGCCAGACCCTTTCCAGGCCCCTCTCAGCTACCAAACTCAGCGAAACACAGCCGTGTAAGGCCTCGGCCTCAGCGTACTGCTTCCTCCCTTGGTGTCAGCGACAAAAGTGCCTGTGACATCGTTCTCGTCTGCAGGGAACAGCCAAACATCAGACCTTCACCCAGATTCGCAATCAGCAGAGACATAGAGAAGTCAGAACCCAGCCAGCAGACATGTCCCTCCTGCAGCACAGGGACAACCACAGAGCCACTGCCAGGTATTGAGCTCTGAGCAGAGCAGCCAGGGATGTCTGTTTGCTCTTCTCTGGCAAATGTACTGTTACCAAAGGTGACGGACCAGCTGCTTGTTTCTACACAAGGGGCAAAGCCAAGGTGAAGGTCTGCTCAGCCAGAGCTCCTCCAGGCAGCTGGCGTGTATCATACCTCTGTGAGGCAAGCACTGCCAGCCGTACCAAGGATCAGACCTCAGACAGCGGTTGTGTTGTGCTACTTCACTTATTTCTTAGGTTATAAAATGTTTTACTTTATTGGTGTATTGGCTATCAGGTGGGAATCCTCAGCTGTGAGCAGAACAAATCCACATCAGAGCATTGCTGTGTGCTCTTGCAGCAATGGTCCTCTGTGACCAAGAGCAATTTTGTATGGACTTCAGATAAAGATTTGGAGAGGTTCCAGGGGTTTTATTGCCTGCTGTATGCAAATACGGACCAGCGAGATGAACCGTGTGATGGGATATGCAAGCTGGGAAAGGACAGGACAAAATAGCTTGTGGTCTCCATGAAGAGCATAAAGCAAAAGTGGACATGTGTGCCTGACCCAGGTTACCTAGTTGTCTTCTGCAGAGCAGACAACCTAATAATGTCAACACTGGTGCCCTCACACCACCAATTTTGATAACCTGTTTTCTACTGCAGAGCCAATGTTTCAAATTGTTTACAAACTTCAGATAAAATGAGATCAGTTTGGCCACAGGGCATTTGGGCTCCTTCTTTTTGAGTGATGTAAGCTTGAAAATGTCACAGAATGACTCAGGGAAGACAAAAGGAAAAGTCTTCTGGATTATGGCTTTATGATACACCTCCAGCTACGGAGCTTCAAATACCACCCCAGACTTGTGCATCTTACGAAGCACTCTAACATTAGTCATGAGTTAGCTTTACGAATGTGAACTTGCCTCACGTGACTAGTAAATGGAACGCTTTCAGGTAGAGGTGAGTTACATGATAGAAGGAAAAATCTAGCTGCCTGGGATGCAGAGTTCAGTGCCACGTGGAAAAGGATCTGTTCTGCAGTATTTTGAATTGAGATACAAATATAACAATGTCTAAAAAATGAGTAAAAAATAGATAGAAGGAATTACTGGTGGGACAAGTACTGACATCAGAGTGATTGTAGAGAGAACTCATCCAGTGGCACAACAGAACAGGTTCTCCAGAGGAAGGTGGCTCCAGATACTACAGGAACATAAGTAACACTTTCTATGAACAGTCAAGACCTTTAGTGGCCCCACAGCATTTATTAAACACTCTTACAAATACTGGCAGGTGATTCCAGTGCCCGAACACTGGCCACATGTGCTTTAGGCGCAAGAAAACAAAGTCCTAAACTGGTATCTTCAGAGCTAGAATATTCTTGACCTCAGATGCCAGTCCAGCTGTAGTGGTCTGTCCCAGCCGCTCCTTCCCATCTGACCCTGTGTGATACAGGAGGCTCAGAGCATGGTGACCAGTTTAAAGCTTCCTACTTCTGTGGTAGGGATAACATTGATAAAGGTTTTATAAAGAATTGCCCCTTTGGGTAGATGACAGATCACTTCCCTGCTCTCACTGCTGCGGGGCAGGGGTATATAGACCTCTTTGGTGTATCTCACAATCCCATCCTCCAGGGCGTAGAGTGTCTTGTTACGGCCCATCCCCACCTGGAAAAGGATGAAGAGTGTTAGAAAGGAAAGGCTGGAGGTCCACCACTAAAGCAGATCTGATCATTGGTCTGCTTCATTTGATATCCTAGCTTCAACAGCATCTGTTGCTTTGTATTTTAAAATAAAACCACACTACTTGCATCCAGCTATCAGTATACAATGGTGCTCCTTACAAGGGAGGAGATACTCATTCCACCCTGAAGCACAAGCACCCAGTCAGGTTACAGAGGTGTTTTGGGATATCCATAACTTCCAGACCTTTCCTGAGTCACAGGTGTGACTCTGAGCAGGCTCTGTGACTAAGAAATATCAGGTAATGAAACCCAATTCCAGGATTATATAGAATATAGGGAAGAGCATTAAGAATGAGCTTGAAAGAGAGGAGACACTGAGCATGTGACTCTGTTGTGGGCTGCTGTTATCTGAGAACCAAGGAAGAGATAGAAAACAACTTACGTGAGCCCCTGGATGCCAGCGTATCAACCGCTGTGTAGCTAAAATGTTGCCTGCATGCACAAATGCACCTGCAATAGAGTGACAGAGTCAGATTGCAGGGAAATGGAGCTCCCCAAAGCCCTGGCAGAACACAAATGGTTCCAGGACTTACAAAGCACAGCTTTCTGTGGGAATTTTCTAAGGAAAAATTACTTCAAACGCTAAAAGCATCTAAAGAAAAATGCTGTTAGCAGGAAATAAAGGGCAATTCATATACAATGGTAAAAAAGCAATTCTAGTCTTTGAAAAGGTTACTTCTAGGGTACAAGGCATTTTCTGGTTGTTGAAGGCATTTGTTTTATTACCTTTTACATCACTATGTTTTCATCAGCAAAGCTAGTAATTATTAAGTGCTCAGCTGCAAGAATCTGTACTTTGGCTCCTGCTAATCCTCATAATTCTCCCCCTTGTAAACATCTAAAATGCCCAGCTTTTCAACACAGCGTGGGGGGAAAGTGCACTTAAGTTATTAGGTGTCCCACAGCGTACCCTCCTCCCAGGCACTCCAGAGAGGCAAAGTTAGCATCAAAGTACATTTTCTGTAGGCAATTTCAGCTGGCTGCTTGCGGGCCCATCTGGGAGGGAGGCTGACTCACCCTGCCCTCCCACCAGCTATCCTTGATCATGAGGTTTCACTGAACCTCCCCTTTCCTTTCTCTTGGAAGAGTGCCCTTGGCCACCTCCCACTGAAATGCTCAACAACTGACACCCATACCAGGGGAGAAGCTGTGAAGAACCCAACAAAACGCAAGGAAGACTCAGCAGATACTCAGACCTACCTTCTACTTTTTTGTATCCGTAGCGCTTCCCAGGGCTGCGGCCACCTAGGTTTTTTGAGCTGCCCCCAGTTTTCTTAGAAGCACATCTGATGGCAACCAGGCTTGTTTGGGGAGTAGTTAGAACTAAGTTGGGAGCAAGAATAACAAAAATGTCAGCTGAAAAAAACTAATACACACACTTTCTTTTTTCAGATGTAAAGGATGTCAGTTAATACAGGCTTTAAAACTAAATACAAAAGCAAGCTCTGAGGGAAAAAAACTACTTCAAAGATAAATCATAATTAGACCACCATGGCCTAAGTCCATCCCCTGCAGAGAGGCCACATCTCAAGTACTGCTGCCACCCAGCAAGGAATAAAACCCTTGGCAACAATGTTAAAGGACATACACAAATTCCTGTTTCAGCAAGGCCTTGTAAAACGTGGTACAGACATTACCGGTTGCTGTGGATTGGCCTTATATTGCTTTGAAAAAAGACAAGGTGTGATCTGTTTCAGTTTCCCCTTCGATCGAATAGCATTTACTTACACAGTAATATATTGAAATCCTACAAATGAAAAGACTCCAATTCAGGACAATATATAAGCATATATAGAATTGCTATCCTGAACATGCTAATTGAACCATTTTGTGCAAATCCTTGTGTTATAATCAGGACAAGTCAAGGGAAAGAGAAAATAAAATCAGTTGTTACAGACACTGATTTTCTCTGGAACACAAAATATCATTCATACCACAAACTACTTCCTTAAGCAAACAAAAGACACTGACAGAAAACACACACGTTTTCTTATCAAGAAAGCTGACCCTCTCATGAACTTCTCTCTGTTAAAAATGACTGAGCTATAATTAGTTCTTAAAAAGCTCTTCAATAGCTCCTTCCATGCAGTTAGCAGGCAAATCCAATTTTTCTGAATCCCTCTATTTAGCCTCTTAAGCAGCAGGTTAGTACAGAAGAGTGGTTATCATAACATTCTCATTTCCTTAACCTGAGTAAAACCACTGGATTAATTTAATCTTAATTAAATTACCATAGATACTCAGTGAGCTGGAAATATTGTTGGGAAAAGTGTAATTGCTCTACAAAGAGCCATTAATTTCAGGAGCTTACCCATTAAGTAAAAGAAAGGCTCTGAGACTTGACAAACTACAGGGAGGTAGGCAAAGATGAACAATAGTTACAGTTTCATTTATGCAAATTCTACAATGTTATAGTCCAATTAACTTTTATAAAAAAAACTCCAACGGGGTGATTCCAGGGCTACATTTTGTGTTGCATGAAAGCAGCTTGCTAACAACAACAAAAAACCCTCAAAGCATCAGACATGCAGGGAAAAGTGATTATCCAGACTGAGACAGAGTTTGTAATTGACTGAAGTCACGCTGGAAATCAGTGGGAAAACTTCACAATTCTGACGTCCCACCAAAGAAGCCGTGAGGATATTTCTGCCTGTAACTACTAGATTAAAAAAAAAAAAAAAAGGGTATTTTTAAAGCCTCCCGACTATTGCACTGCGCAAGGAGAGAGCAGCACCCCTCGCTGTTTAGTCTCTACCTATCGCACACGAATACTGTTTTTCCAAAGATGAGGTTTTTTTCACTATGAGGGCAACCAAGCAGCAGCACAGAGAGGTTATGCAGTCCCTATCCCTAGAGGTCCCTACCCCGAGCCGCGGCCTGAGGTAAAGGCGAACACCTCGACCCCGAACTACCGGCAGGGACCTTCCCCGGGGCACCCCCTCCCGAGCTCAGCCTCCCACCCTACGGCCGGACCCCCACGCAGAAGGTGAAGCTGGAGATGACGATAACCCTTCACTCACACAGCCGCCTCACCGCCGCCATTTTCCCTAACGCCTCTTCCTCATCCGGTGGGAGGGGCGGAGCGCGCGCGGCTGGCGGCGGTTGGCCCGAACGCGCGCGTGCGCGCGCGTTCGGGCCAACCGCCGCCAGCCGCGCGCGCCTTTGGACCAACCACCGCGAGCGCGAGCTTCCCCTCAGCCAGGCGCCCGTCCCGCTCTTCCCTCAGGCGCCCGGGGGCTTTACCTCAGGGGAATGCGAGATGGCAGAGAGCGAGCCGAGGTCTGAGGAGAGCGATAAGGAGGAGCTGCCTCCTTTAGCCTTCCTGTTGCAGCACTCGCCGTCGGCGCGGCCCCCCGGCAAGTTGGGTCACCGGCTGTCCTCATCTTCTGCTCCCAAGCCACATAGGGAGGCAGGGGCGGTTGTGGTGCTGAGCAGTGGGAGCGAAGATGAGGAGGAGGAGGTGGAGGAGGTCGTCCCTCTGTCTGAGAGGATGAAGAGGAGGATGAAAGCAAAGAGGGAGGCGGTTTCTAAGCCCCCTCAGCCGGGCGGTGGGGATGCTGGCCTTCGTGCTAGGGGTGACCTGTTGGCACCTGGCAGCAGAGGGCCGAAGGAAGCCCTGGTGTCGACTGGAGATGTGTCTTGTGGCAGCCAAAATGGCACGCGTGGTGCTGAGTGGCCCTCCTTGTGCCCGCTGCCAGCCTCTCAGTCTGACTCTGCAGACCACCCTCGTAGGCCCCTGGTAAGCGGAGCAAGCCCAGAAACATCCGCCTCTCCCAAGAAGCCAAAATACAGTCAGAAGGAGAAGGAGGTAATCTGCCAGGCTGTGTGGCAGAGGAGGAAGGAGCGAGAAGCACGGAGGAGGCAGCAGGAGCAGGAAAAAGAGAGGAAGAGAGCCCTTGCCAAGATGCTGAAAGCTCAGCGACCCGGGGAGTGCCAGAAATACATAACAGTGGTGCTAGATCCAGGTGCTTGTCCTCACAGCCTGCATCTGCCTTATAATGGCTGTTGTCTCCTCTCTGTGGAGGCCTGACCCATGCACCAATTTCAGTTCTCTTACAGGTAGAAGGTGGTGGACAGATCCTTAGTGCTTTGCAGGCTGCAAATTACTCCTGTGTGGTTGAGAATCAGGCTGTTCCCTGCAGCATCACCTGGAGGAGAAAGACTGTGTCATCTCAGGTGTGTGAGCAAAATCTCAATGTTCTTATCCTTTTCTTCCTCTGTTATTTGCACTCATTAGTAATTGTATTTAGCAACCCAAGTAAACACCCTCTAATCTTCTCCCTGCCTCAGAAGTCTGAGTGGGAGCACTGGTTTGAGTGAATTATAAACAGACTCTTGGTCTGGCTGTTTGTTTTCATATCTGGACAGATGGAAGAAGGAGATGAATGGGCAGAAGAACCAAATGTCCTGGTTCTGCTTCGCTTGGAGGAGTTTTTGTCCATGGTTCACAACTACAAACAAGTAAGAGTGCTTATGACTTTTGTGCTCTCAAACATGCCTTGCTGTGGTGTTTGTCATCCCTCTTCACAGCAGGAAGGTTTTGATGTGGGATGGAGCCATCGTTTCAGTAAACCAGAAACCTGGTTTTAGAAGCCATTAATGGATCAAAACCACTAGGGCTGTGTAATACAAAGTTCTGACAAGCTTTCTTTCCTAGTTACAATTTTTCACAGATTTTTGAAGAGGTAACATTGTCAGACCAAGTGGGATTATTTTTTATTCCTTTCTGCTGTAACTTTGTACCAGAACAAGTGTTGCCTGCTTGCCCCTGGACAGACTTTTTCATCTGCAGACCCAGCTGCAGAATCAGAGCCATAGCTTGCTGCACTTGCATGTGTGCCTCAGAATGGTTTAACTCTTTTTTTCCGTTGATCTTTGCAGGAAGCGCAGGGCCGTACAGAAGGAGAAAAGGAGACCCTACAGACCTATGTAGCTCACGTAATGGAGAAAATGCCTGGGAAAATTCTGGCACTGGCAGCAGTTGGAGTAGAAAATTACTTCAGGTTAAACTTTTTTCCCTCCAAATATTTCGTGTTGTCTCTGGCCTTGAAAAATGCCATAGGTGTTTACATTAATTCCTTCTAGCAATGACTGGAGCATAAGAAGAATTCCCACCCAGAACTGCTCCACTATTTGTTATAGAGAAACAGAAGCAAAGGTCCATCCAGCCTGTCACCACAGTGACCAATGGGAAATACCTGGGGAAGAGCATGAACTCCCAGTCTTACATTACTCTTCTTAGGTCTCTCAGAGTTCAGCCAAAAAAGAGACTGCGACAGGCAGCAGTGAGTAGAAAACAAGAAGAGGAACAGAGAAAATGGAGAAAAAAGCAAGTTAAGGATTCAGGCCTGGAGATAACTAGAATGGACATGGAAGAAGTGAGTAGCTTTAAAACAGGCATGCAGCCATCATCTCTTGTTGTCTGCCATTGTTTGAACATTTGATGCAATCATACACTTTCTTGGATGGGGGGATTCAGCCTTCGTTAGTCTGTGTGTCTGTGGACCGAGCTCTTGGGGTTCAGTTCCCCACTGCTCGTGTACACACCTCCTCTCCCATGGACTGACATGTCTTGTTCACCTTGATTCTGATGTCAGTCTCAGTCAGCATCTCTCACCCTCTGTGGCCTGCTGGCAAAGCACATCAGTGCTGCCCTGGGCTGGGTGACCCACCTGTAATGAGAGTCTGCCACTGAGAGCTGTGGGAGCTGAAATGGTGCTAAACTGGTATTAACAGGCAGGAGACAGGCTGCCCCTAAATACTTAAGTGCCTTAAATTAACTGTTCCCAAAATGGGGAGAGGGTGGATGTTCTTGTCCTATAGCAAGATGTTGTGACCCTTTTTTGTTTCAGACAAGAGTGGGATTTGATGTGCCAAGATTAATTGTTGCATTTGTTGTTTCCAATGATGTTTACAGGCCTTGGTGGATCTGCAGCTGTGCAAACAAGTCCAAGTCAGCTTTTTTGAGAGCTGGGAGGACCTCGGAGAATTTGCCACTATGTTCACAAAAGCTGTAGCTGAAGCACCATTTAAGTGAGTAAGCAGATGAGGTTTGGTCATACCTTCTTTGGAGAGGCTGCACTGTCACAGTTTCTGGGAGGGAATAGCAGGTACGCGGCTGCACTTCAGTACAACCCAGTATAATGGTTTTTAAAGGGACCGGCGACACAGAGCAGCTGCTAGTGCAGCTCCTTCAACGCAGGGTTAGTTCTTGGAAACTGAGGTCCTGCCTGGGGAGGGGTGAGGACAGACCCTGATTTCACGTTGGAGTTTCACTTAACATCAAGCAAAGGTCTTGTTCTCAGTCTGATTTTAGGAGTGGGAAGGGAATGCAAGGAGGATTGGGCTCTTACAGCACCAGCTTTTCTTCTTCAGTATGTAACCAAGAGAGACGTTACGGAGGGTGAACCGTTTAGCTGCTTCCGTTGATAAGGAAGGACAGCAGTGTGTTAGCAATAGCTAAGAAAACCATCGTGTGCAGTCTCACACAGTCCTAGCATTCCTATCACAGCAGATGCTGTATTTTACATCTCAGCCATGAGACGAGATGAGATGTCGTTAAAAATGACATATAAAAGTGTTTTATTATGGTTGACAGTCAGAAAGTGAATTCTTGTTTACCACTTTGTATGCGCATTGGCTTGTGTCAGGATTGCTCCTGAGTACAGGATTGTTTCTTTTTCAGTAGGAAATCTGGGTCTTAAACAAGGGAATTGGTAATGCATGTAAAGAAAATAGGGTCAAATTTTTAGCATCTACTTTGATACCAATGGTGTCTATAACAGCACAAAGTGAGAAATGGCTCTCTGTCTTCTCTCTCTGGCTATGTGACAACAGATGCAGTGATAGGATTTTCTTCATAGCCTCATTGTCTCATTTTCTTTCCCATCCTTTGTTCTCCCTAGGCGAGAGCGAGAGAAGACAGGGTTCTCCTTCTACTTAGAGAAGGGGTGGTGCAGAGGGGTGAAGGTGGATCCTTCCGGGAAGGGTCTCTTGGAAGTTTGGAAGAGGCAGATACAACAATTTAACCGTGTTAGCCTCAAGATGGCTGAGGCTATTGTGTCTGCCTACCCTTCTCCTCAGCTTCTGAACCAGGTGAGGATGCCTCGGGAATGCCGAGTACTGTGTCCAGCCAGCCAGCTAATGTAAGGAGTGGAAGAAATCATTTAACTGGTATTAAATTTGACACAATGATTCTGTATGAGCTGTTTAGTGAGGCAATGAAGGAACCAATTCCCTGGCACCCATTGCTTTGGCTTTACAGAGCAGAGTACTGAGGGAGCAGTATTGGTTCTGCATCAGCCTGTAAGCTCACAAACGAGATCTGAGAAGAGACCAGGTGAAAAATGAGCGTACATTGTGAAAGGGTAGAGCAGTCACAGGTGCATAGCTTTGATTATGTTTTTTGAGCAATGGATGCAAATGGATGATACTGTTCCTTTGTGTTGCTTTTAGGCCTATAACAGATGCTCCTCAGAGCAGGAGCAGGAAAACATGCTGGCTAATATCCCCGTGTGCCACGGTGATGGTGCAACAGCCACCTCCCGGCGGATCGGACCAGAACTCTCCCGACGAATCTATCTGCAGATGACTTCCCACAATCCTGATCTCTATTTGGATTCCACTCGGTAGCCCCAGGGAATGAGGATTTTACTGTTTGCCTGGTCTAGGTATTCAGCTTCCTTCTGGAAAGAAGTGCTTAGATACCAAATACAGTCACTGATCCTAGCTTAAAGACTTAAAAGACATTTAGACTTTATTGTAGCAGGAGGTTGGATAAAATTGCTGAGTGGCTGGAGTTTACACAAGAAAGATAGTGAACATCTTCCCTAAGAGCATAAGTTGGACATGGCTTATAGTACTGATAGTTGCTTTTATTTGTCTTCCTAGAAAATAAATATTTTTGAATAATAATAATCTTTGCTTCTTAACAAGCTGTCTTGAATACAGACAGATATGTGATCTGTTGAAAGGAATACTTTCTACTGCTATCCTAAACTGCAGGTAGTTCTCTCTCCAGTGTGAAAAATCCTAATGCTAAAGCAACATGGTGCTGCCCCCCCCAGCACCCAGCACCTGCTCTAGTGAGGTGGAAGAACTTTACCTCACAAAATAGACACTCAGTTTTCCGCTGTGGCAGATGGGAATGAGTAAGACTAATTTTCAGATATAAATTTAGACTGCCCTGATTCAGTCTCCAGACGGCTTAATCTACAGAGGGTCTTGAAATCTGATTACATGCACTGGAATTATGAGGTCTAAACAGTTGGCAGAAAAAGCTTTCTTTTAATTAGATTGGGGAACATGTTTGCCTGTCCACGAAGCCATGAGCACTTGTGTGCACGCAAGCGACAGCAGCGCTTCCCGAGATGTGTGCCGAGAGTGAATTAAACTGCATCCAGTGTGTGGAAGTTACCCTTTGGAACCGTGCTGCCTCGAATGAAAAAATACCTGCCCGCTACGCTAGCTTCAGGCATTCAGCAGGAGTCCTCGCCTGGCCAGTGGCGCGCTTCTGACCTGAATTGATAAATCTTATTAGCCTGGCATTTGCAAACTTAAGCAGCACTCTCCTAGATGGCAAAGTAGCAGACTCCTGCCAGACACTGGCAGGAATGTCTGCAGAGAGGAAATGTTGCTTTGAATGTTGTTTGCTGTTTCTCTGAACGTTTCTGGATAGTAAGCAAGGACCTTTTAAAGAATGTGATGAGTTAGATACCAAAAGCAAAGCCTAAAGCTGTTTCAAGGAAGCTCGGGAAACACATGTACTGCTAAGCCAGAGATAGGCAGCCTTTCCTTCCTTTTATCTGATATTCATGCTGTCACTTTTTTCTGTGTGGTATGTGGGGAACCACAGTCTTATCATTAGGTTACAGAAGTGGGAAGGCTTACTGCTTCAGTGATGACCTCGGCATGAAATGCTATACATTATTTCCTCGTGGCACTGCTCCTATCAGCAATCATCCCTGGTATTAGAAGAGAGGGAGCGATTCTGGTGGCTAATGTAGGATGTCTTAGTGGAGTTGGTAGTGTATGGATATTCTCTGCAACCTGCACCTAACAGCATTACGTGTACACTTCATTTTAGTACTCGCAAAGCCCTTCAGGATGTGACAAACTTCTGTTTGGTTTTCTCTGTAAGGAAATTATAAATAATTCATAGTCCTTTGTACAGGCGAGTTTTCTTCTCTAGGTGCAAGCCTCCAAACCTCCCAGCCTTCCCAAGAGCCCCAAGGCGAAGCCCTCTTCTGCCTGCCCACCCACCTTCAGCGCGTGACGCTGCCACAGTGCCACCCAGTGCTGTGTGCCACTGCTGCAGGTGGCAACTGGCAGCCAACTCGCCCGCTGTCTGTCCGTGGGTTTCGGACACCCTCCTCTTGTTGCGCACACAAAACCAGCCTGCAGACTGGCCAGAAGCCCTTTCTAAGCTGTCGCCGCTTTGTTGGCAGTAGCTGGTTAAAATTAAGTGTCCTCAGTAATCATTTTTGGCTGTTTCTAAAGGACCTAATTAAAATTAAAACTGCATTAGCAATATAAACATCCAGTTCAGACAAATTGCTGCGAAAACTGTTGTATTGAAAATTTTCAGCTCCTTTCAATAGTACATCAGCTTCTTCGCTCCAACATATGGATGCGCAGCCATCCTACACACTTGTAATTGGTCCTGGAGTGGGCCTTAATGTATTATTCCCATACAGCCATATCACCAATTTCAGCACAAATAGAAATGACAGCAAGGAATGGATATGTATTAAAAACCTTCTACCTCCAGGACAGAGCTATAGCTAGGCAAGGGCCGGTTTTTCCCACTCCTATAGATTGGCAGCTTTCTGTGTCTCACAATCTAGGTAAACAGCCCTTGGAGGTAAGAGGTGTTAACAACTTTAAGGTAAAGTGGGCAAATAATGGGAGTTACAGGCCAACTGCGAAACATGCACAGCAAAGATGATCTGAACAATAACTGCTCTGTGTGGAGTGGACCAGCAAACCAATGCTGCCTGATTAAAAGCAGTTTCATCAGAACACAATTCCATAGGAATTCTGGCTGCATAGATGGTGGAGGGAGATGCTGACGAAGCAAGTGCCCATCCAGGACAATCACTGCTGCGAGTTCTGTTGTAGCATATTTTGCAGGGTTTTGTGGTTTTGCAGAGCGGCTAACACGTCCTCGTAGAGAGTGTTCACGCTGACGCACAGAGGTTGGTGTTGCAGCTCTGTCAGCTTGCAGGCGGCCAAAGTACAGAGGACGCACAGCAGCACGAAGAGCAGGACCCGCAGCACCGACCGCGACCAGGAGTGCTTGTGCCGGGGTGGCTGAGGGGGACGAGAACTGGAGGCGGGCTCTGTAACGAGAACATTCACAAGACAGAGAAGGCGAGGAATTAATGAAATATCTTTAACAGTCTACATTCAGAAACAAGCTGTTCAGGTAATGTATGTTAGCCTGTGCTGCAGTTGTCTTTTGTTGTGAATTTTCATCACTTAACTCTGATTAATCAGTAGATGCGCAGGATCTAACTGTTCAGGATGAAAAGTTTCAGATTTAGTTTCATGGGCAGCAGTGAAGAGGGTATAAAGCACCTCTGTGTTGCACAAGATCTGGTTTTGCACATATAGTTCAGTACACTTAAAAAGAAATGAGTGGAGGGAAGTTCTCCTTAGGAACAGTCGAAGAACTTTCCGAATCTTGTAGCTCAGCAGTTCATCAGGAACAGAGACAAAGGGGAAAAGGGCACAGCAGTAGAGCTTATTAAAAGTCTTACCAGTTCCCTCCCCACTCCCACCATCTCCCAGTACCTGGGCTGCATAAAAGCAAATCTGGCAGCATCGAAATGTGATGAAGATGAAATCCGATGCAATCCCACCCAAAATGGATGCTACTTACTTCGGGCCTGCACTGTTTCTTTTTTAGTTTTCTTTTCCATCTCCTGTTTTGCAGCTTTCTGAGCATCATACTCCCGCCTTCTGCGCTCCTTTTCTTCTGCCTTCTCTCGCTTCCTCAGTTCCCTCTCTTGAGCCTCCTTTGCTCGTTGTTCTGCTTCACGCTTCTTCTCCATTTCTGGGGATTAATAGGAAGTTTTTTCCTTTTATGTAAAGGGTTGTCATTGCCTTCTTTCTTATTACCTGCCAATCTGTTCCCAATTGGAATGAGGAAACCAATCCAATAACCACCTTTTTTTTTTTTCTTTTCTTTTCTTTTAAATATTACACACCTTGCACTTTGCTCCCTCAGTATTAGGCTTCCCCTAAAATAAACCTTGTGCTGTTCTTTCATATTTTTTATAGGTAACCTACAGCATGTTCCGTCTAGAGATCTAACTGTTATTCAGGCAACAAATTGCATAGTTATCCCCCACTATCTTTCTTCCTCCAGCCCTTCTACCCTACTACTCCCTGAGCCCCCAGGATTTTGATAGTTACAAGTATTTGTTAGATGGCAATTTGTTAGATGGCAATCAGTATGTCTGGGCGTGTAAGAGAGATCAAGAACAGTCCTCAGCCGACAGCACGTGAGGGCTCTTTGTGCTTACCTCGCTCTGCTTGGAGCTTCCGCTGCCGTTGTCGATCCTGCTCAGACTGGATCGCTTTCATGTGCTGCAGCACCTTCAAGGTCCAAGAAAACACCCTGAGGTCTCTGCAGAAGGCTCATTGCACAGTCAGTTCAAAACAGAACAGCTGGAGCGTAGCTGGGGCTGACCACCAACCCTGACCTACCCCTACAGGTATGGCTCTGAAGAGAAAGACAGCTCGCAGCTTCCCGCATGCATCTTTGCAGTTAAGAAACAGATCTTTCCGTTAAAATACAAACATGGCAAACTGGTGCTAGCCAATAGAGAGGATCACAGAACACTTCTGTTTACATGAGCCTACAGTTTGCCAGAACTTCTCCAGAGATTTTTGTACTCTGGACTATAAGCCTAGACATGGGTTATTTTGTCTGATTATGCCCCACTTCTTAGCAATCAGCATTTAGTCCTCTCTTAACTCCATTACTGGAAGAGAATCCTACTCAGCCCAGTGTTTGCTTTCTACAGGCACAGAAGCAGGGAAGTGTGCAGTGAACCTGCACCTCACTGGCTGAAGAAACTTCACGCTGCTGCAGCAGCCACCCAGCTTGCTGAGCAAAAAGAGGGAAAAACCACTGCTGACAAAGCCAAGTAAGGAAAAAAAAGAATAAAAGCAGATTCCTTACCTTGACAGCAGCCTGTTTACACTGCTTTTCATCCAGACAGTCCCCTGCTACTTTAGCCAGGACGGGATCCAGGGGATTGTCCTTCAGATCCAGCCACTTCAGGTTCTGCAGAAAGGAACGATAAAGGGGAGGCTGTAAGAGCACAGTAGTCTTGTGATTATTTAAGAGATCCAAAGCAGAAGCAAACTACTTGGTTTCCACATAAATGAAACAGGTACGGAAGACAAGCAGAGAGCTTGAGCAGAGACGTTTTCGATAGATGTGAAAGAATTTCCACTGAGCTGTGGTGCAGAGCCAGCTGAATTTTGGAATGGGTAGTCAGCAGGATGGATGCTTTACCAGAGAAATCAACTTGAGAAGGATCACAAGACCCTGGGCTGCATCCCAAAGCTTTACATAACTGCCCAGCAAACAGTTTTACCTTGAGCTGTGCAAAGCTGACTGGCAGGGTGACTAAACGGTTGTTCAGAAGGTCCAGGTGCTGCAGATTGACCAGGCGGCCAAAGTCCAAGGGCAGCTGTTGAAGCCGATTTTTACTCAAATCCAGTTTCACCAGATGCATCAAACTGCAGAAGTCTGACTAAAACCCAAACATAAACAAAACCCAGGAAAAGCTTGTCAGCACCTTTATGGAGGAACCTCAGCAGGGAGTACGTGGAGATAGCCTGCACCTTACATAAAGACACAAATCCTTAACTTACCCCAGAACTGTGGTGGAGGAAAAATCACTCTCCTCCTTTGCCTCGGAAGATGGGGGTGGAAAACAATGGGATGGATAAGACAGACAAGACTGACAAGGTGATGTGTGGCAATACAACAGAAACAACCCCGAGTCTCCACTGTTGCTGAAACTGGTCTGTGTTCACGGGGGGATCCTCTGGCAGGGAGATACTGCGATCTCCAGGCAGTGCAAGCCTCTTCTCTCTCCTGCCTCAGCCAAAACTACCACCAGTACCGACCCATCACTGACAGCAGAGTCATTCAGCCACCCCAGGAGGAGGAAAGTGCCAGTTCCAAACCTCCCGATGAACCTTTACTGAAGCACTAGTTATCTTTTCTAAATACTTCCCAGCAGACTCATCCCCACAAAGGCTCTCTAGCACCTTACCGGCAAGGAAATGAGGTTGTTACAGGACAAATCCAATATAGTAGCTTTTGGAAGAGCGGCCTGAAAGAGAAAAAAGCACTAAATCAACACCGGGGTACACCCGTACCCTCCTGACACCTGCTAGCTTTGCCTCAAGTCTCTGCGGTTTCTCCCGCGTCAGTCTGTCCACCCCCCCCCGCCACTGCCTCCGAGGTCACGTCGTATCTTGACTGCTCTCTGGGTCTAAAGGCAGTACAGATCCCCAGATAGATGTGAGCAGCGGCGTCATATCTTGATCGGTTTCTGGCTCTAAAGGCAGCAGGGATCCCGAGAGCTGTGAGCAGCGGCTCATACACCCTCCCCTCCGCCGTTTTAAACACCCGCAGGCCAGGTCACAAACACCTCCAGCACACCTGGCTCCCCTGCGCACCCCCCTTCCCAAGGACCGAGCTGGCAGAGCCGGCCCCGGGGCCGCGGCCCCGGCCCCGGCCCCGCCGGGCGGCCCGCGGGCCGGACGCTCACCAGCTCCCGGACCGGCACCTCGTTGAGGTCGCAGAGGCTCAAGTCCAGCTCGTTGCCGTCCAGTTTGTCCTTCAGGCTCGGTCCCTTCCCGCCGCCCCGCGACATGGCCGCCGGCACCGTCGTCGGGCTCCTCCGAGGGCCGGTAACAAGGGGCCGCGGGTCGGGTCGGGCCGGGCGGGGGCGGCTGGGCCCGGCCCCGCCACCCACTTCCGCGTCCACGTCCGCGCGGGGCCCGCCAGCCGCGGGGACGAGCGCGCCCCCTGCCGGCCCGGAGCGCCCCGCCGCCTGGGCACCGGCACCGGCACTCGGAGGGCCGCGGGTTCGAGGCTCCCCCCGGGCGGCGGGCAGCCTCTCCCACCGCCCCCGGTGTGCGTGGGGGTGTCAGCCGGGCTGTCAGAAGTTCGGCGTCTGCTCTGCGGCCTTCTGCGTGAAACGGCGCGGGGAAAGGACAGAGATCGCTCCGGAGATCAGTGGGGGTCACGTCCACTCGTGTCACCCGTCACACACCACCCCACGAAAAACCGACCGCTGATAATCCCGACAGGAACGCAACAACCGAGTAAGGTCTACCTCGTTTTACAACAGCAGATCCTGCGGCTTCGATCGCTTCGCAGGCTCCACAAGGAGAGCGCTGAATTCCCCTTTTTTGGGGGGGGCTGTCACGCCACCACATCTCTCTTCACGGGGATGAATCTGCAATTAATGTTATTAATGTTCCTGCTTTGATCCAAAGGCTCCTGTGCTGCCCGAGCAGAGCGCTCTCTTGTCTCCACTGACCCGCTGTGGAGAAAGTCAGGGAAAGAGAAAAGGAGCCTGGGGCAGAGCCAAATTAGTATTACTCGGTAATGGGATTGCAGCGAGCACTAACCTTGAATTTCCTGACCTCTCTGCAAACTGTGATGTACACAACCTTGCAAAGATGTTTTAACTCCTCTGGCACATCTACACCGTGGGTGCTTCAGTTAGATTTTAAGTTGCCAGTAGGTCTCTTCCAACACCCAGAGATCTGTGTTAGCTCCCCATGGAGGTAACCGGGACCACAGGAGTCTCTGAGCAAAGGCACCCCAAAACAGCAAATGAGGATTCGCCTCATAGAAAGTGTAACAAAATCTGCCTGAGGTTAATGCGCTCTCATTGAGGAGATTATAGAAGTTTCTCGGAGCAGGTTATTGTTCCTCCAACGGTGAGCTGAAGTTACGGAGCCCTCATTTGAGAAAAGCAAGATCTAGTTATGCAAGAACCTCTCCCGTCCCTCAGCTTTTCACAGCAATGTTTGGGGGGCAAGGAAGGGCCAGAGGACGACCTGCTCCAGGGACGGGTGGGAAAACCTCACGTTGCCAGATCTCCCCGCACAGACCCCAAGGGAGGAAACCGCTTGCCTGAGCCCCGCGTTACCCCGAGGCAGCGAGGGACTGGCGCGAGGTGCTGTGCAGCTGCACAGCCCCCTGCTCCCTTCCCCAGCTGGGAAGCACCACGTACAGTCCTGCTCCTGAGAGCAAAACCCTGAGGGGTTTTGGGGGGACCTGAGCAAGACCCTCTGCATCTCTGGAAAAGGGCTTTGTCCGTGCAGTGCTGCAGAGACTGAAATCTGCGCTTCTGGGTTTACAGGAGTCCAAGATCCTTTGGCTCTTAGTGGAAGGAAACAAGGGTATAGATCAGTTACAAAACCTACCTGCCTATTTGTGATTAACATGAAGGCAGATTTTTAAATCTTCATTAGAAGGAAATGATACCTTACTCAATGGTGTGTGAAGTGTTACTGGTTCAGCCTGCCTTTGCTTTGACAATCTTGAAGGGATGTACCCAAATGTCAAGGTCACATTAACTTCTGCCCAGTTCTTGGTTTAATACCTAACCGGGACTGACCCTGTAGGCTAATAATTGGAACGTGGGAAGATCAAACTGAAAGTCAGCTTTATTTTTATTTATTAATGGTGAGGAGGTTTTAGATCCCAGATGTTTTTTAATTGTTTTTTTTTTTTCTCTGTGGTTATACAACACCGAGCACACTTTGATGTTCCTGATGTACAGACAAAGATAATTGCTCTGTGCTGAAACGGTGAAAGGACAACTTCTGGCCACGAATGTCATACAGCCTTACATCGTCTGTGGAAATGCATAAACTCACCTAGCTACTGATTTTACTGGGACTGACATGTAAATAGAGCTCCCGTGTGTGTCCAGAAAGTTCTCAAGCCTCCATGAGACAGACAAAGCATAATGCGGGGCCAATTTCCACACTCTGCTAGAGGAAGGCTGCAAGAACATTTGCAAGAAGGGAGCAGGAACTGCTGAGGGAAGCAGGATGAACACTCCCAATCTAATCCTGATCTAACAGTCCTTAATGTGGCCTCGCAGATCGTCCCAGACCCTCTGCAGATCTCTGGCCTGCCTCACCCAGTGTCCCCTCTGCAGCCATGGCCAATTTTTCACATTTCAAAGACAAAAATCTCCCTTCCTCTACCAAAGAAAACACTGTCACTGCTGCCATCAAACAAACTCCTTGTGAACAAGAGGGAAACTGGAACTGGGGAAAATCCTTCCTGTTTCTAAAACCAAGTATGTAACACCAGAGGTCTGGCTGCAGTCAGTATTTCGCTATGCGGCTGTCTTATGAGTACATTTATGGCTTTGGTGTCTGTGTGGTGGTGCATTCTCCCCCAGGCCACTCTACAATCTCAGGAATTCCTGTTAGGCTTTGGCCTTTGTGTAATGAGTTGCGTGGTTAAGCATCCCTTGACTGTACAAGGAGCTCTTGCATGGCTAAGGCGCGGAGCGGCACTGACTGTACTAAGAATTCCTGTTGCCTGGCGGAGGCGAGGATCCAGAGCAGGAATAATTAGTCATTCCCTGACAGCCTTGGAACATCCCTTATCTGCACTGTAGCTCGAGTGAAACGGTACCAGTGTTACTGGAATTCTAGTAGCTTGCTGATGACTAAAGCAATTGTCTTGCCAACCTATAAACAGCGGTCCCAAGTGAGGCCCTTTGAGCTCTCCTGGACCACAGCAGGCTTCGACCAGCATCTCCCTCCAAGGGGGATGCCTCTCAGAGCTCGTAAACTCTCCGGTTTGTGAAAATTGGAGGACTGTCACTGAGAGCTGACGATGGGACCTGGGCTTATACCCTTCGCCCGTTGAGAAAATGCTGAGATATTTGGCATGAATATTTCACTGAACTCGAGGGTAATTTTTAATGAATATACCTTTGTTTATATATATATCTCTTAGTGTCTGGGTGCATGCATGTGTGAATTAACCCAAGTATCCTATAGCAAGTATAGTATAAATATTGCCCTTTTGAATCTATAACTAAATCATTGTTGTGATTGTAGTAAATTCTACTGAATCACTTTGTAAATGTTAAAATGATCAAATTCTGCTAAATCTTGTGATTCCCCTCAAGCTGTGAATGAACCTCAGACTGCTGCTACGCACATAATCCCTTTAGACATAAATCGTTGCCCAAGCCTGGGACTAGGAGAGGATCCAGCCGCACCTAAGCTCCATCAGGAGTTTAGAAAGCAAGGAGGTCTTCTCTGAACCTTGTGACTCAACGGGAGGGTCTCCCCTACCTTTTTACATCTCTGATCTCTGTGCAATTCTAACTTGATCTTCCTTTGCATGTTTCTCTCTTACCCTTTTGCGTGTTTGGTCTCTGTATAAATAATTCTAGTTTGATTCTAACTTGATTTTCCTTTGTATGTTTCCTCCATGTATTAAGTACTAGAGTGAACCTTGCCATCAAACTTTGTGAAGTGGTGCTTTTATAAATTCCGATTAAATCATTTTTGCTAACACCCTTGACGGTGATTCTTTAAGCGGTCCAAACCACTCATTTGCGACAGTCTGAGATTCACCGTTCCGAGGCCGATATCGATGCCCTTGATCATCAGCATCATTATGTTCGATGTGGTACAGACACACTGTGTCCAGACACACTGGACTCCAGCATCCACCCGGGCAGAGGTGCAAAACGGCAGCCAGCGATCACCCAGCAGGTCAGCGGCTGAGCCAGAAACAGCCCGCATCTCAGGCCAGCACTGTTTGGTTAATGCCTGTACAGTATTTAAAAGACAGAGATTATTTTCTGGGCTCAAATTTATACCCCAGCCCTTTCACAAGGATTAATTAACTTTTGGCCATTGTTGCAGGCAACGCCCAGAAAGGCTGTCACCCGTTTTACGCGGGGAACGATGTGCGTGTCACCTCTTCTCCTGCAGCATCGGTGCTGCTGCAGCGGAGCAGCACTGCTCCCATGGCCGGGTGCTCAGCAGAGCTCAGCACCGCAGGGCTCCTCGCCTGGGTGCCTTCCCCGGCCTCTGCCCTTAGGTGAGGGGATCGCAGCCTGTCTGGATCTGGAGTAGCTCTGCAGTCCCTAACTGGTCTCTCCTCCTCCCATAGCAGGGTACAGGCAGCCAGGGAGTGCCAAGAGCTGTTAGCGAGGGAGTAACTGTGATAACTCATTAAGTGGATAGGGCTGGAAATCAATTAGTGACTCACAGGGCTCAGGCACCGAGCAATACAGGTGGAGAAAAGCGGAGGCAGAAGAGTTGGGTTGTTCTGCGCCAAAGTCCGCCTCAGTTAGGGTGCGGGGCTCGTTTGGGGGGTGTGGACAGGCCAGAGTTTGGGGTGCAGTAGCAGCTGGGGTTGGGCAGAAAAAGGCTTGTTGGGGCAGTCCGGGGGAAAAAAAAAGAGGAGATGGGGGCTGGCAGAGGATGGGGCAGGTGCCCTGGGGGGTCTGGTCTGCACAGCCGTGTGCCGGGGGGGGTGTCGGTGTCGGTGTCCCCACTCTGCCTGCCCCGACCCCCCGGCAGCACGCCCTGCCGCTGCCGGCCCCCGCGGGACGCTTTCTCCGGGGCCGGGGCGGGCCGCGGTGCGCACCGCCCCCCCCCCCCCGCCTACCGCGGGCCGGGCCGGGCCGGGCCGGGCTCCCGGTTGTCGCCGCCGCCGCAGGCATGGCCACGGCGCGGCTGGCAGCGCTGTCCCGCCGCGGGCTGCCCCTCCTGCGGCGGGGGGGGCCGGTGGGCAGGTAGGGAGAGGGGCTGGAGGGGGGGAGTGTGTGGGGACGGGGGTCGTGGGGGAGAGGGGAGGGGAGATAGGGGGGCTGGAGGGGATGGGGGGGTATAGAGGACAGGGGACCGTGGGGAGAAGCGATGGGGAGCTATAGGGGATGTGGGGCGATGGGTGAGAGGGGATGGGGGCTATAGGGGAGGGAGGGAGGGCTGTGGGGGCTGAGGATGGGGGGGCTATAGGGGAGGGAGGGCTGGGGGTGCTGGGGACCTATAGGTGATAGGGGGCTGTAGGGGATGGGGGGCTATAGGGGTTGGGGGGTGTGGGGACTGGGGATGGGGGGCTATAGAGGGCGGGGGGGCCGTGGGGAGAAGCAATGGGGGGCTATAGGGGATGTAGGGCTACGGATGAGAGGGGATGGGGGCTATAGGGGAGGGAGGGAGGGCTGTGGGGGCTGAGGATGGGGGGGCTATAGGGGAGGGAGGGCTGTGGGTGCTGGGGGCCTATAGGTGATAGGGGGCTATAGGGGATGGGGGGTGTGGGGACTAGGGATGGGGGCCTATAGAGGATGGGGGGCTGTGGGGAGAAGCAATGGGGAGCTATAGGGGATGTAGGGCAATGGATGAGAGGGGATGGGGGCTATAGGGGAGGGAGGGAGGGCTGTGGGGACTCAGGATGGGGGTATGGGGGGGCTATAGGGGAGGGAGGGCTGTGGGTGCTGGGGCTGTGGGCCTATAGGTGATAGGGAGCTATAGGGGATGGGGGGCTGTGGGGCTATAGGGGCTGGGGGGTGTGGGGACTGGGGATGGGGGGGCTATAGAGGACAGGGGGCCGTGGGGAGAAGCGATGGGGAGCTATAGGGGATGTAGGGCTACGGATGAGAGGGGATGGGGGCTATAGGGGATGGAGGGCTGTAGGGGACAGGGTGCCATAGGTGAGAGGGGATGGGGGTTGTGAGGGCAGAGGATGAGGGGGCTGTAGGGCACAGAGGCTGTAGGGACAGGGCTGGGGGCTCTAGGGGATGGAGGCTATGTGTGGTGGGGGCCAGGGGCTATAGGGCAGCTGCTGAGAGATGTGGGTGGCTGCATGCAGGGAGGGCAGGTTCAGCTGGAGGTTTCACTCTCAGCATGTGTCGCTGTCCCTTGGCTCCCCTAAACCCCCCCCAGAGTAGCAGAAGGCAGGCGGCATCCCCTGGGTCTGTCCCCCTGGGCCTGGGAGGGGACCAGGGGCAGGGACAAGCCCGGTGCAGCACATGGAGGGATGTGAAGCTGTGCCCAGGGCTAAAGTTTCTTTGTTCAGCTGCTCCAGTCTGACTGCAGTAACATGAAATATATCAAACAGCTTCTCTGTCCTCCTTTAGCGCTCTGACTTGCAGGCTTTGTGGGGCAGTGTCCCCATCCTCCTGTGGTGGGGGGCACTGGGGTCCCAGCAGGTCCTGGGCACCGAGGAGCTCGGAAGGGGGGGGGTCAGGCAAGTTCTTTGCCTTGCTTTCCTTCAGAGCTGCCTCTTGGAGCAAGTTCGTGGGAAAGAACAGGAAAACGAAAGCAACTGTCTTTGGGAAAGGCTTTGGAGGATTAGTTGATATTCAGAACCTAATACTCACCCGGAGGTATGACTTCAGGGAGCAACTCCCCAAGAACCGTGGGGAGGAGCCCTTGTTTACCCACACGTGGGGTCCGGGTGTTTCTTTTCAGCTGGGTTGAGATTAGGAGTGAGTGGCTGAAGCCCATGCGTGCAGCTGGGGCCAAGACTGCCGTTTTGGAATCTGTTCTTAGGCGGGATCAAAAGGGAAGAACGATAGGGAGTTTGCTGCAGTTTGGACTCCAGCCCAGAATTGTGAGTGAAACTGAGGGGCAGGAACGCAAAGCACTTGGAGAAAAAGACAGCGTGTTTAGAGGAGTAAACTCTTTCTAGTAACATTACAAAAAAGTTTATTAAAGTTGTTAAGCAGTATTTATCCCTTTGGCAGGAATAGTGCAGGGCGGGAAGAGGTGCAGTGGAAAAGGTAACCAGAAAGTCTGCTGCAGTAGGAGTCTGAAGGCTCTGGGGACTTGATCCTTCCTCAAACCAACCAACCAAAAGTAATCAGAATCTGGTTAACTCTTTAGTCAACAGGGTTGTTTTAAAGAGCAAAGAGGTAAGGATAGAGCAGGGTTAACTTTCACCACCCTTTTATTGCAGTTGTGTTACCTAAAAGACCCAAAAGGTCTTGCTTTTTGGGGGAGAGGCTCCTGGTAGATGTCCACGAACAAAGGAACTGGCTGGGGAGTCCGTGAACCTCTTAGAGCATGAACTCTGCAGTCAGGACGGTTCCCAAGCCCGGGGAGGACAGGGCCTTTCATCCACGCAGAGGGGATGGCACCACAGGTCAGGTCGATGTCCTTCACAGCTGCAAAGCAGGAGCTTGCTTGTGTGCTCGTCGTAGGGGACTGGAGGTTATGCCTATGCCTCTGCCTTGTATTCGTCTCTCATCCCTTCTGATAATTTCTATAGAGGCTAGGGAAGAGTTAAAGGCGAACAATGAAACTGGTTATCTTCTATCAACAACTATAAAATGTTAGCTGGGGCTATTCAGAGATAAATACAGAGAGCTCCTAGGATTAGCCGAGAGTGCTTGCTTCAGTCTGATTGTTCTGCTTGCTGCCATCAGGCAGAAGGTGCTGGCTGGGTCCGCCAGCGTTCGTTCGGCGGCTTGCCTGCCTTTTGCACGAGGTGGGGAGCGGGATGCGTTTTCCCTGGGTCCCTGATGTTTCTCCGTTCAGTTGCGCTGTTGAGCTCCAGGGTTACGGAGTTTTGCAGGAGCGGCCGAGTGCTGAGGCTGGCTCATTTGCAGGCACCGCAGGCTGTCTTGCCGCTGGAATGTGTTGCCAACAGAAGGCAGGCGCTCTCTAAGAGTAGTGTTTAACAGTCTACGCTGAGACCCAAGAGCAAGCAGAGTTTTATTTGCTCTCCTTGGGCTGAGTCAGGGAAATGAGAGCTGCTGTAAGTGAAAACCATCAGACCGTTGCTCTTGTTTTATTTCCAGCAGCACCAGATGCTTCATAGGAAGAGGTGGAGGGTGAATTCCATCTCTTCTGTAACAAAGATGAACAAAAAAATTATTTCTAAATCCTTTGGACCCTTTCTTTGTATCAAGGTCTCTTGACACGTTCTTTCAGATCGGATATATACACTTGCTATTGGCTATAGGCAGGAGGGAGACCAACCCTATGCTATTTCCAGCATTATGCTACTGATAACGAATGTATCTTGTATCTGCCTCATTCCTTCTGTTCCTGGCCCCTAGCGCTTCCAACAGCCTCCTGTGTTTTATCCCACACCTTTCACCCCTGCCATGGCCAGGAGATAAGTGATATGGCAATGCTGAAGCACATGTGAATGTCAGACTGGAATTCAGGGAGTTCAAAGTAGATAAGAGCTGTGAATTTTGCTTTCCTTAATGTATATGAAGAAACCATGTGAGCAAGTGCTTTGAGAGGAATTAGTGACTCTGGGTTACGAGCATGAGATATCTTAGGCCCTAATTTCAAAGCTGTTGATGCTTTCGTTTGAAAATGCGACTGCTTGGGACCTTCAAGAGCAATCTGTGCGTGTTTGCACACCGTGAGGGGAACCAGCAGTATTTTCACAGTGTTTTGGAATGCAGGGCTTTATAAAGACATCTTTTACTGCTCTTTGATGCTCTTTCATCCCCATGTTTGGGGGTAGGGAGGAAGCTGTAAGTGGAGGTGGAACTGTCATTTGGTTCTGGCTTTGTACCTTCTTGCATTTAGTGTGAAAGTCTGTGAAACTCTTTGGCTCTTTAGGCTGGGGGAAAAAAATGAGAGAGTAAGACCAGAAAGCCTGGTCTGCCTAGTGCTTTGCCAGGATGTGACAGTGTAAAATATCACTCGTCTCGTTATCGGTTGTGCAAGTACCTCTTGAAGGCTGACTGCAGAGAGCAGGAGTCTGTTTCAGCTGGACATTTTGGATTTTGATTGAATTTTATCACAATCTGAATTTTCTAATAATTTTCCTCCCCTTTCCGTCTCTTTTTGGGGTGGGGTTTTGTTTTTTTGGTTTTCAATCACACAGTAGAACAATGCATTGGACCACATTTTTTTACCAGTTAGTTCCTTGGGTGGTATCCCCGGAGAAACTGTGCGGACCATAAAATGCTTGTGTTTACTTGCTCCCACTCCAGCCCAGTGCCGAGACTGCTCGGCTCCCAGTGACCCCTGAGATGGTGCTCAGGGAAAGTGTTCTTGCACAACCAAGTCAGCAGCTGCTCTCTAGCCGCTCCAGCCCTTCTCGGGCTGCAGGAGCCAGCAGGGACCTCTCTGTGCCTCAGCTGGCAGAGAAAAGCAGAGTGTTTAGGGACAGGCTCTGCTGAAACTGGAGGTGACTTGGCTTTGGAGAGATGTGAGTGTGGTTGTGTCCATTAAACGTTTTTGCAAACAGCCTGTGGTTTCCTCATCTGCCTGCGTGAGCGGCTGGAGCTGCTTGTCTGAGGCTGCCCTACGGCGATGGGACAGTGGCTTCTCCGGTCGCCGTTTCAAATAGCGAGTGGCCGTGGCAATGGCTGCAGTGGCTTTTACTGCTTTCCCAGGAGCATTCATCCTTCCCTTGTGTTAGGCAGAGCTTTTTCAACCTTTATTTTATGTAACCTATATTTATAAAGGCTTTTCTTCTGCAGAGCTTGCTTTCATTTCCTAATTTATCTGCGTGCCGTGCCCAGGAGCTTTCAAACAATACAAGATCAGTTTAGCACTTGTCCTCCCTCCTCCTCCTCGGGCAGCCCTACAGCCTTGATGTGAGTCAGTGGGAGTTGCACAACCCTCCATCTGCCAAAAAGAAGTGGGGGAAAGAGGGTCGGGCCATTCGCTCAGCTCTTGGAGCAAAACTTCCCCCCGGAAGGTAAAAATCTTGTTTTGTGCTTCTCTCGAGACTGAACTCCACCCCATAGAGGAAGTAACTTCATGCTAAGTTTTGCTCCTTGTGGGCAGGGAACAAATCTTTTGTGGCAAATAGCACCCAGTCTTTGCAGAGTATGGATCCCATAACAAATGGGGGAAAATTGAGTTCAAGCTGATCTGTTTTCTCCTTTAGGGCAGGGATCCCCCCCATTATACACTGAAGCCGCAAACGCAGGGCATTGCCTCTGAGCCATGCACCCCATGAGTGTCGCTTAACCCTGTCCTTCCTGGTCGTCTAAGGTGGGAATGGATGAGCTGAGAGCACAGAGGGAGGCAGGGAAGAAGGGAGAAGAGACGGAGAAAGCAGGGGGCTGCCCAGGGGGGTGGCTGCTGGGGCAGGGAGAGGCTCAGAGCAGGAGGAGGTGGGAGAGAGAAACCAGGGCAAGAACTGCAGCGCTCGGATGGTCAGGAGCTGCGGTTTGAGGGGAGGTCGCTGCTTTTCCACTGATGTTCAGACCCTTAATGATTTTTAAAATTATTTTTCCTACCGCCCTGCCCACAGCTTCTCATTGCTGCCTCTCCTACCTATGTTCCCTCTCCAGCTTGGCCTCCAGCACGATGTCTCTGTGCTCCTCTCAAGGACCGTGTCGTGCCATTCCTGCCCAGGTGCTGCTCTGCTGAAACACCTCCCTGCCCTCCTCCTCCTCCCCTCCTGCCCCGTCTTTGCAGTGGGTGTATTCTCCTCCACCCTGCCAGCCTGCCGTGTTACTGCCTCCGCACTTCTCCCCCCTCATCTTGCTGGGAGCTCCTGGTTTTACTGATGCTGTTGTCAGTAGCGTAAACTCTTCGCAGTCTAGCTGGCAGAGATAGTGAAGCGTGTACAGCCTGCTTGCTGTTGTGTACACAGACTGTTACTTTGCAAATGCCTCTCAGTTACGGCTCAGCTTCTTTGAACTCTTCTAAACAGTTTTTATTCTGTGGGATTAGACTCTTCTCTGCAGACTGTTTTGGAGACTGATAAAATGACATAGCTCTGACTTTAATTTTAACTTTCTCAGTCGTCTGCTCTTTCCAGCAGGGAGAAGCCAGTTGGGGGAATTTCCCTACAAACTGTTTTGATTGTGTTCCTTCCGAGTTATTTGCACTTTTTAATGTTGCAGAAAGACCAAACCCAGTTGCCAGCTCTCAGTAAACTGCAGAGTCTGTAATCTGTCCACGTATCCCAAAATGTCCAAGGTAGCTTTCACCCCAGGTGAATGACCGTAGGACCAGGCTATGCCGGGTCCGCAGGGCTGGTGCCAGCTCCCTCCCCAGCAGCAGCAGGGTCCTGGTTTCCAGTGGAGGGATGGAGGCTCTGCCTGTGCTGCCTGCTGGTGTGGGCAGGTCCAGGTGTGGGCGTGGGGTTTACGGAGACTGTCTGCCTGCCCAGTGCCCCCCGCGCTGCTGCACATGCTTTCCAAGCCCTTTTGGAGGTCTTCCTGATCTTGACCCACCAAAGGGGCTGCCCGTGGTTCCCACTAGCGTGGGCACGTGCGTCGGGTACTGCTGGTACCATCGGCAGGTTGATAATCCTTCCAGATGGGCAGAATGGTGTTGATGGGTTTTATTAAAAAATAGACTCTTCTCCTTTTCTTTCACAGTGCCCTGCACACAGGGATGCCCTCTGCCTGCCACAGGGTGACCAACAGCTATGTCCAGGGGACCTTAGACGTTCCCCTTCTCACCAAAACCATGGGCCAGTGCCTGGATGAGACCGCCGAGAGATTTCCTGACCGCAACGCCTTGGTCTTCTGCCGAGATGGGGTTCGGAAGACGTTTGCTCAGTTCAAAGAGGAGGTGAGTCCCTGGTTCACCCCTCGGAGCGCCCGGGTGGGTGGATAGCGGCGGCAGCAGCAGGTGTGATGGAGAAATGGAACCCGGTTTCATTGCTGAGCTCAGGAGTGAGGTTTGTTGTATGTGGGTCTTCATCCTGGCCCTGAGCAGAGGGTGAGAGCAGCTCCCCGGCAAACACCCAGTGGGCACGTGCTGCCTTTGTCCTCTTTGGAGTCTCGAGACCAAAGGGAGAAGGTAGCATATGTAAAATGTTTGCTGTATGTCCCAGAACGAGATTTCATCCTTAAAAATTATCACCCCATCTGATGTGTTCTGGGCTGAGTCGTGGTGTTTTTCTCCACTGGAGTAGGCTCCAGCTCTTCTGTTAGTCACTCTGCTCTGACTGTCAGAGGTCCTGAGTGTGTGGAAATTTCTAGTCCAAGCACAAAGGCAACTGAGCAAAGTCAGGGACTTGGTGTCGATATCATATACAAAATGGGTGTGGGTATCCATGCATGTGTGTGTATGCATGCATATTACATAAAAATATATGGTTATATGTATTCTAAATGGAGGGGCAAAATTTCAAGGCTCAGTACCTGGAAAGTTTCTATTAAGTGTATAAATGTATTATATAATCTTCGATAGGAAGAAATATTTTTATTTTTTAGATTTAGTAGTGTTTTGGCTACATCCATTCAGATAAATAAGATTAGCTGTGTTCATGCTAATTTTAAGAAGTAGGCTGTAGCTCAACTAAATCATAGAATAGCTATTCTTCAAATTTGTTTCTCCTACAAGGTAGATTTCATAAATTTGAGAACATAATAAAACTATAAAAACTTTCCTGAATACTTCAGAATATTTATATATACATCTGCACACCTGAAACACACTTCCCATATTGCAAAATAAAGTAGTCATGTTAATATAGTGGCTGAATTCAAGTTAAAGAGGGTAGGAACCCCAAACTGGTAAAAAAATCACTCGATACAGTTTTTTTCACCTGGGTCCTTTTCGAAGTAAGCAATATGCCAGAACGGAGGCAGATCCAACAGCATAGATGGGCCCAGCTTATGGGTAAGGCTTAGTCTTAAGTTGAGCTGATGAGAAGCTAGACACTATATAGTCTTTGGGCAAGAATTAATTTGCAACTGTTTGTACATAATTGCCTATTTTGGTTTCCTTCCTGCTTTGTTGTATTGTTCCACGCTTGTTATTTTTATGCTTTCAGTCAACCTGCTGAGCAGGGGCCGGTCTGTGCTCTGCGACTCGGAAGATGCTGCTGCTGCAGCAGTAGGCTGTCAGACTGTGCCGCAGAGGTACATTCTGCCCAATTTCAGCTGCGAAGACGATACTTTTTCCCCCCTAGAAAGCAGCGCCTGGAGACAAATATCCCCCGCTGCATCCTGTGTGTGATCCTCAGGCTCTTGTCTTGTATTTCACAGGTGGACAACGCAGCAGCTGGGCTTCTGGCTCTTGGCCTGAAAAAGGGAGACCGGCTGGGGATGTGGGGTCCCAATATATACGAGTGGGTTCTCATGCAGTTTGCAACCGCTCAGGCAGGAATCATCCTGGTAAGGAGTTTGCTGTGTCTGGGTTTTTAGCAGGCTCTTGGGAAAGGAAATGGAGACAAAGAAGCAATAGGAGATACTGGAGAGTAAAGTTTATTGTTTCTTTTTTTTTTTTTTTCATGCTCTTACCCAGCATGTTGGCTATAACTGAATCCAGTATTTAAACAAGATCTATGCAGCCCTCTGCGTCTTTGTCCTCCACTATGTAGGAAAGCAGACTGCAGAGGAAGGAGCAGCAAGCAGTGGACTGCTGTGAACTAGCTTGGAGCAGCCGATGATAGGAGGAGATGTGCTTTTGCCTATAGGACCATTTTTAGGTAGCATGCTGCTGTCCTAAGCCGTTACCACCTACTTAGATCCCTTCTAAATAGGGCCTGTATTGCTTTATGGTGCAAATGCTCACTTAAATATCTAGTCCAAGCTGCATATCCCTCAAAGCCAATTTTCATTTGATAGTATGACCTGGCCCATTCACCAAAATGCATCTTACATATACAGTGTACCGTGATAATGACTGCACCCTGCCTTCTGGTCCATTTTCTTCATCACGGTTCATCCCAGTGTCTGCTAAGACACAGTAACAGGGTGGATGAGCATGGCTCAGTATGAACCTGATGGTGAACTCAACTCCAGTGGCCAATACTGCTTCTGTGGAGAGTTGGACAGGAGAAAGCTGGTATTTTCATGGTTGTCCATCAAGAAACCTGACTTGCACTTGAGTTTTGAGTCTTCAGTTTAGCGGATTGAATGTCTGCCTGGGGAGGCAGGAGGTCTGGTTTCTGTTCCTGAAATTTTATTTTGACTATGTGACCTCACATAAATCTATTTTTTTTTTTTTTGGTTGTTTTCTTTTGTGCAAACACAGGATTCAGCTAACTTTTCTGGTGAATGTGAAATCCCTGTGGTGGCGAGCTCTTAGTTCTGCATGTTGGAGGAGAGGCTTCACATGTGGCTTGTCCCTGGGAGAACTTTTCTGTTGGAATATGTGTTAGGGGAGAGTGTTTTCAAGGTAAGGGTAACTCTGATCAACTTTCTTGTTTCTCCCTCTTCAGGTATCTGTGAATCCAGCCTACCAGGCTCTTGAGCTGGAGTTTGTCATCAGGAAGGTTTGTATGGCACTTGCTGGTAATGCTAATTGATTCGTTGTGAGAACTCATACGTGCAGCTGTCTGTTAAAGGGGGTGGTGGGGACACAGTACAGATGAGCTTCTGCTTAAGCACTTGGGCTTATCAGGAAGAGGCAGGGAGAGCTGGTCAGAGAAGGGGGCTAGTGGTGGCCACGTAGAGGGAACGCCACCACGCAGTGACCGAGGGGGTGAAGCTGCAGTTAAGCGATCACGTTTGTTGTTGTTCCCTTTGGCTGCCTCCCTGTCCATTTGACGGAGACTTCTGCATCCTTCTCATCCCTCTCTCTCTGCTAACAACCATGTACTGCCAATATTGCACCAATAATAACCATACCTGCCAGCAGTTGTTTACTAGGGAATGAGGAGAACAAGGCAAGACTAAATATCTGACCCAGAGACTCTTCTACCCAAGAAGCTGGCAGCCAGGACAGCAGAGACTATGTAGTAACAGCAATCTCTAGAGGCAACATCTGTCTTAAGTCAGTTCTAACTTTCCCACACTCATGCTCCAGCTTGGCCCGGAGGAAGAGCACCGAGCAGCTGTCCTGCCTGCCTCCCGCTCAGGGCAAAAATCACCATCTGCGATTTTAACCTTGAAAGTAAAAAGGAGGACAGCTCAGAAAGGACCAGTCCACTTGGTAGCTTGTTTTCTCCTTCCCAGATGTGTCCTAGACCTTGCTGGCCTTGAGTTTAACCTGGTTTAAGTCCTAGGTATTGCCGCTGCTTGACATCCTTCTGATGTCTGGTTGTGGCTGCCTTAGCTACCCTCATATACCTACCTGGGTTTGAGTTTGCAATGTGCAGAGCACTGATCAGTTTAAACTATTCTGGCTTCTTAGTTCCAGTAAAGAGGAATCCAGGCTTTTGACACATTTGACGACTAGAAATTAATCTTAGGATTAAGAAGCTAACTTGCTCACCTGTGGTTTGTACAGCTTTAAATCAAAGGCTGATACTAGGAGAGCTGGAACCACAGCTGGGTCTTCCCAGCACCATCCAAGTTCTGGCTTTACCTAGAAAGAAGTGGATAATTTCTAGCAACAAAGAGAGACTTTTCTCTCGCATCAGTAAGTCTGTAATTCAGTTGCTGGGCTGCAGTTTGAGTTCCCATTTCATCCTTCGTTTAATCCTGTTACGGTAGTCTCAGTGGTGTCACTCCTGTTCTCATGCGTTAGGATTGAGCGCAGTGCTGCGGTGAAGCACGTCTCTTCCAGTGTGGATATCCACTTCCTTCTCTCACCAGGTGGAAATGTAAATGGCAGTACTTTCCTTTTTTTCCCACTGAGACCTGGCTTTTGTTTTCCTTTTCATCGCTGTGTGTCAGATTCTGCTCTGATTTTTCTCCTCCAGTGTAAATCTGCAGTGTCGATGGGGTAGGAGCAGAAACATGCTTCAGCTCTGTTGGGAATTACTCCTGTTTCATCCTCCCAGGTTTTCCAGCATTCCTAGCTTTCCCATGTACCTTTGGCACTGGGATCTCTGGTGTCCCTCACCCCCTGAATTATTTGTTTATCTTTGTTTATTTGTGCAACAAACCCCCTGAAGACTTCAGGGCTTTGCCTGTTGGATCCTGTGCAGCCCCTCCCTTGCTCCATCAGGTTCCCTGCCTTTGGTATAAATAGAAATACATGCTGAATAACCATTCCTCTGATTCCGGCTGTATTTCCAGGGCTTTGTAAAAGCAAACTGATGACAGGTTTCGTATGACAGGTCCTTTGAAGACAGATCTGCTGCCATTCAGGTTGAGACCAAGTGGGAAATGGCCACCTAGAGACCCTTATCTCATATAGCATCTGCCCTGCAAGCTCCTCTCCTCTCATAGCATCTCGTTTGCAAAGCTAGTTGAACCAAAATAGTATTTTGAAGGAACTAATAATAAAAAGTTAAAGGCCCAAAACATCCCAGAACAGACTCAGTCCTGTGGGTTCTGGGCAGACTGTTCCAGAAAATAGAGCAAATGTTTGTCTTCCCTTCTGACAAACCCCAGAGGGTACTTACAAATAATTTATTGGCATAGCCTTGGTCTCCTTATTTCATGGACCTTGGGAAAATAATGAAAACAGCCAAGTAAATCATTTATATAAGTAGTTTATTTGACAAGAATGCATTTTCTGGAAGATGAAAGCAGTTTGCAAATCTGGGTCAAATTCAGCAAATCTCCTCTGCTGAAAAAGAAATAGAAATTCTTGGAGTAATTAAAGCGCTTTTTTTCAGGATTATGTAAATGTAAGGGTTGAATGAAAAATGTTTTCATTTTCAAAATAGCTAACGCTTTAAAAAGAGGTGGAAAAAATCTTAGGAAACGGAAGACCTTAAAAAACCCACAACAAAACCTTGGCTTGACCTGAGAGGCAATCTTTAGGTTTCCTTGTTTTTCCAAAGTTCTGCAAAAATCCTCATTTCAGATCAACCAAATGATTTTTTTTTTTTTTTCTTCATATTTTGGAACTGGGCTTTTTGTTAGCATTGGGACTCCTAATCTGAAAAATGAGTTTTTTGCCTTGTGCTCACAAGTAGGAGTATTGATCCTGGGGGAAGAGAGAACCTCAGGCTGCAGCTCCGCTCCCTTGCCCAGCAAAAAGCAACCAGCCCATCCTGAACCAAACACCGGAGAGGAGCAAAGCACCGGCTGCACACCTGGATCAGGGCTTGGGGTGCTGGGCATGTAGTAACAACACCCTGCCCTGTGTTTGCGGGGTTTTACGAGTGCACAGCTGTAAGGGCTCGGTTTGCATTTGCCCTCGGTGAACCTGTCTGCTGGAGGCATGTCCCCAGCGCCAGGAGGTTGGCTGCTGCACCTTTTGCACCATGCAAAGACCTATGTCATGCTCTTCGGTGAATCTTTAAACTGCTGCACGCCATGGCTCTTGCTAGCAAGAGTTAAAAATCTCCAGGTTTAGTCTGGAGTGAGCTCATTGTATGGGCCACAGAGAAAAGCCCGGTGTGGCGTTAATGGCTAACGCTTGCTGCGTGGGGTCACAGGGCTGCGTACGTTCCTGTGTCGGTGACTGCTCTTCATCGTGTCCTGAACATCAACCCGATGTGACTTCTCATGAGTTTCTGTCTCCCTTCGCAGGTTGGCTGTAAGGCACTGGTGTTTCCCACTCAATTTAAAACACAGAAATACTATGATATTCTAAAGCAGTCATGTCCTGAGCTAGAAAAATCCAGTCCGGGGGGAATAAAGAGCAAAAGGTGAGTTAGGAACATCTGGTGTCTTTGCACTGACCTGACAGCCGTGTCCTGCCTTGTGTCCTCTCAGCTGCCCAACACAGGCTCTAGCAGAAGGAGGACCTGCACGGGGTCTCATATGAAGAGAACGGGTTAGGCTGTCCTGGAAGTTTACCCTGACCAGTGTACGCCTATCCAGGCAGTTTTCTCCTTGCTCCATTATTGTTGATGGTATTTTTAATCCTACCAGGCTCCCTGACTTATCCATTGTCATCACGGTAGACTCGAAGCTGCCTGGCACCTTCCACATGGATGAAGTGATGCAGGCTGGGGACAGCAGCCATATGAAGCAGTTAAGAGCCGTGCAGCGGACCCTCTCCTGCAACGAGCCCATCAACATCCAGTTCACTTCAGTAAGTGCTTCTGTCTGCTCCATGCCTTGTGGTTGGGTTCCTCACTGGGGACGCAGGGAAAGATGTGTGCGATGCTGAGCATCTCGTTTCCTTTGCCTTCTGCCCTCTGAGACCAAGCCCTGATTCCATCTCCTCCTGTAGGCTGGAGGAAGTGTTCTAGCATTTCCCCTTACTCCTTCCATTCTTGATGCTCAGCCCTTTGTCAAGGGCTGATGGAGATGAGAGGGTGTCACGTGAATTGTGTCCAACTGAAGTTGGACCATTTTTTTGTGTGGTTTGGGATTAAGGTGCTGTTAAAGAAGAAAATACAGTCTCCCAGGACTGAATGGAGTGCAAGATCACCCCGGAATCTGCCGGGGAAATTGCCCCAGAGAGCACACGTTGCTCATCCGTGGGAAGGGTAACATCATTGCGTAGTGCCCTGTGTCTTTCAGGGGACAACGGGAAGCCCCAAAGGAGCCACCCTGTCTCACAGGAACATTGTGAATAATGCCAACCTGATCGGTCTGAGGCTGGGGATCACAGAGCAGGTGGGTCTCCGTCGGAGCACAGTTTGGGGTGGTCAGAGAGACCACGTGCATGGAGAGTGTTGGTTCTTGCTCAGCAGAAGGGCAAGATGTTTTGCTACAAACAACACTGAGGGATGCTCGTGCGTAACATTTTTCATTTCATTGATGTTTCATTTTAGTTTCATGTGAAGTTTTTTTGGAGGAAAAAAAAAGATGCCTTTTTGTGGGGGGAAAATTGTGGAATTAATCACTTTTCATTTTGGTGAATACTAATATCAAATAATTACAAGACTCTGGATGTTAGCTTTGAATTATGTTGAATGAAGTTTTAATCTATTTTACATGACTTTGTTTGATGTCATGTGTACAGTCTTGTTGCTCTTATCAGGATCTGACCTTCCTATTTGTAATTCCTTTTAAAAATTGTTAAAGGCAAATACTTTCTTTTGAAGTTCTGAAGTAGTTATTTCTAACACAACAGCTTTGATCCAGAAAAAAAGATGGGTTGTTTCAATCAGTCTTCAGAGCCTTTGGTGTTTTTAAAAACAAAATAAAATTAATAGCATGTGCCGATTCCTGCATATTTCATGCCTGTCACAGCACTACCGCTCTTCTTTTCTGGCATATCACAAAATAATGTGTAAGCAATACCAGAGCAAAAAGTCCAGCAAAGACAAAGACGTTGCAGAATTACAGAATGAAATTCTGACATTGAAAACTTCCCAAACCGATTTTTATTAAAGGCGGGAAGCATCAGCATCATGTTTCCACCTAATGGGAACACAGATGAATGTCAGATTCCCGGCAATGAAATGAACTGGGGAAAACTCCTCTGTTCAAGATCTTCGAGCTCCAGCAGTGAGAGGGGCTAGTCGTGGACTGGAAGGTCTCCTCTCCTCACTGTTGTCTTTGGCTTGATCCCAGGACTGTCGCGTCGGTCTCCCCGCACCCCTCTATCATTGCCTGGCGTCGGTAGGAGGCTGCATGGTGATGGCTCTGCACGGGTCCTCCTGCATCTTCTCGTCGCCGAGTTTCGAGGGGAAGGCTGTACTGGAGGCAGTGTCTCGAGAGAGGTGAGAGTTTGTTCGTGCCTTGCTACAGAGGAGGTCGTCGCCCCGTGGCGACGCGTTCTCCCCTTGTCTCGCCTGCCAGGCCATTGCTCACGCTCTTCCTTCCCGCGATGGGAGAGGCAGGTTTGCTGGTGCACATACTTGCACGGGCACTTCAGGAGCCTAAATCCTGCCTTTTCAGCTATGCTTGGGAGTTTGTCACGCTTCGCTTTTCCCCAAAATAAGGGCTCCTTCAGGCCACTGTAGAGCTTTGGCTGGAAAGCGTAGCGGTGTCTTAGTTTGCTATGGCTGGTGTGTTTTTACGCCTAACCACCTGCCCTCCTTCTCCAAGTCCAGCTCTGCTGCTGAGACATTTACGTTTCCAGCTTGTTCTTCACCTGTAGCTTGTAAAACAAAAGAGCTATCATTGTGTCTGCATAATACACACACATATATACTCATATATATTTCTATACATCCGTATGTATATGTGCACGGATGAAGAGCCTGTCTGCTGTGCGTGCCTCCGTGCTGCTGCTCCACGGCCCCGTGTGCAGTGGGACAGGATGGGGTGCTGAGCTGGGGCTGGCCCCCGTTCCAGCTCTCTGCAGCTTTGCCTTTCTCTCCTCTTCCTCAAGGTGCTCGTTTGTAATCGGCACGCCAACCATGTATATAGACATGCTCTCCCAGCCGGACTTTGACTCCTACGACCTGTCAAGTCTTCGGGGAGGTAAGTCTGACAGCTCAAATGGAAGAATCCCAAGAAACTGGATATTACTGGTTCCCTGCTGGGAGGCTGTATTAAGCTTTGTGAGCAAATCGCTCAAGGGGAGGGAAGAGTTTAGTTGTACAGCCCTTGTGTTTCACTGTTAATTTGATGCTACGTTTCCTTTCCTTGGGGTTTCCTTCAAGAATTATGCATTTTTAGGATTTCTTTCATCTCAAAGCAGATGGGGAAGGACCTTTCTGTTTTATCTGCTAGGTCAGGGAGCTGGGAAGCCTGGTTTTGCTCGACTCACGTCTCACCAGCCACCACCATGTGGCAGCAGATGCTTTGTGTGCTTTAGGCTGGTGCAGTCCCTAAAGCAGAGCCACGCTGTGATTTCTCTGACCTCAAGTTTCCTGCCTGTTTTTGAAGTCATTCATCTAAATCCTGGAGAGGGTGTGATAACGTGTGCTGGAGCTTTCTCTCTTGTCACAGACACCCTCGGGAATAGCTGAGCCGAAATGGGGAGGTCGCCAGCCCTTTTGAGGCAATAACACCACAGAGAGAAGATGGTGCTGGAGCATAAAGAAACATTTAAGCAGATTACCTAATCATCTCTGCTATGTGAAAAATGATCCTGTCTCATCTTGTTCCCCAGCAAAGCCTATATATTACCCTGCTCTTTTGCTCTGTCATCCTAGGACGGAACAGGTGAAAATGTGATCTGCCCTTTCCCAAAAGGGCTGCTCTGTGCAAGGCAGGAGGAAAGGTTTTTGGTTTTATGGTGGTGATGATCAATGGGTGTGTTTGTCCTGCTAAAAATCTATGCCTCTTTCTGCTCTGAATCTTCCCTTTTTGGGAACTGCAGCTTGGACTAGGTTTGCACTATAGAGTTTATTTTCCTAACGAGTGAACTCTGCCAACCCTTAATTCTTTCAGGCAAACTGGCCTTGCTGCAGCGTTTTCTCCTAGAATAACTAGGACCCGTATCCATAAAAACAGAAAAGTATTTTGACAAGAACCAGTGTATCCCAAAAATCTTGCCAGCATTTAAATCTGGGAGTGCAGAACCTTCTGAGGCTCCTGGGAATAAATAGATGGTTTCCAAGAAGGTCATCTTTTCCTCTTTCTTCCAGGAATCATTGCAGGTTCTCCTGTTCCCCCTGAGATCATGAAGATGATTATCACCAAGATGCACATGCCAGAGATCGTGGTGAGTTGTGGTTGCTGTGACTAGAGCTACAAGTGGTGGTGGTTGTGGTGAGACCTTGAGTTTGGGCATCTCTGCACCGCAGTGGTACCCAGCAGTGCCAGAGCTGCTGGGATCGGGCGTGATGGGACCGATCACCTCGTGGGTGCAAGGCCGGGCTGAGGAGTGACGGTGTAGAGGGGCTGGGAGGAAGAAGGGGGATTCTGCCTGGTTGCTGGTGGGGTGTCTGGGGAGAAGGCTTTGTAAGAAGAGAAGACTTTGTATTCAGTGTCATAAACTGAGCTTCTGCTGGTGCGTTTCAAAGCTTTTATAAGCCCTTCTGTTGTACATGCTGCAAGGATGAATGATTATGGAAGAGGCGTTCCTGGTTTGTATGGGTGTGGGTGGGTGCATGTGTTCATCTTGCTGCGGAGCTGTCAGATTTCTTTCACCATCCTGGCCTGCATGCAGATATAAAACCTTGTTGCGTGCTACGCGTTTGAGTCTGAACGTGGGAACGGCACCATCCACACGTGAAGCACCAGGCTTGCGTTGCCAGAAGGGTAGCGTGTGTCGGAGCACGTGTGCTGCTGCTCCATCGCATGTCCCTGCACCTTTGGCCTGTGCAAGAGCATCAGCATGTCTTGCGTGCGGAGGGGGTCAGGGGCACTCCAGGGGACACGTTTTGTAGGCAGGTCCTGCCATCTGCGTGTGTGTGCCTGTGAGTGTATGGCTGAGCCAAAAAAAGGACTTTTCTGTTTTACTTTAAAGGAAATAACTTCGGTGCCATGCTGCTTGCAAACGCTGAGGAAGCAGACTGTTGTGATGGATAAACACGCGGGGCTGGGAGTCAGATTAGGCGTATTATTGTTGGCAGACCTGGACCGCACCAGGGTTTTACAGGGACGACTGTGTGCTCTGCCGCAGATCAGGGGAGGCCAGGGCATCTGTCCTGGAGCCGTCTCGGAGGCAGCCAGGGTTTTTTCCTGGATATGATGCTCTTAACGCTGAGCTGAAAACACCAGGCACAGCCCTGGTGCCATTGACCGGACTCTTGTCAGGTGACAGCTACCTATTTTTATAGTAGGCTTGAGTTTGGCCTCACAAAATATTTTCGGACAATACAACAAGTGCCCAGGATTCATTAGGTGTCACATGTTCCTGCTTTGTAGAGAGAAAGACTAAACCCCTCCCAAACAGTTGCTCTGCCCATAGGATAAAGAGGATTAAGTCTATATTTGTACCACTGGTCTCATGTTATTCCTGATCCCCCAGCCCTCAGACAGACACAGGGAGACTTGTTGAATTCATCTTTGCAGCAAGAGCTTTATACAGAAGATGTACATAAGAAAATATACAATTTGATTTCTATATAGGAGACAGAGGAGCTTTCATCCTCTTAAAGGTCATTTACACTCAGTTACAGAGGAATAAATATACATATATTTATATAACTCTTTAGGATTAAAAAACACAGTTAAGTTGCAACTGTGGTATTGTAATAGCCGTGACAATAAACCACAGTCATCCTGGTGTCCTGCTAGATCCTCAGGAGTATGGGCAGAGAGAAGAGGAGGGCTGCCCGAGCCAGGCTGCACGGCGCACGCCTTCTCCTCTCGGATGTACATGCATCTTAGTAGACCCCACAGAGTGGGAGGGAATCCAGTCTTCAGACGGCTCCAGTTTTGGGGTTTCCCAGTACTGCTTCACTTAAAGGTTTTCTGGCCAACCTAGAGAGATCGCTGCCTTTTGGCGTGAAAGGGCAGCTCGGTCTCGGGGCCACCGGTTCTTGGTCATTGCTTCACCTATCCCCCTCAGCCCTGGCCTGCAGGGACCCCCTCCGTGGGAAGGCAGAGGAGTCTCTTTGCATGGGTTGAGACCAATTTTCCTGATCAAGCAGCTGGGGGAGGGATGCTCCTACCTTCCCGCTTGCTTCCACTCCACTGGAAAGGGAGAGACAGCGACCAACTGTTTGATTGGGGACGTGGGTTATGTTGCCTCTGGGAAAGATGACTGTGTTTTACCGGCAGGATCTAGGTTAGCTTGTCTTAGTATGGTCATGCATAGTTTAGTTTTTAAAAATGCCTCTTTTAAAATACATAGATGTCGGAAAAGATCGAAAAGGTGGATTCCATCCTGCGATCAGCAGAGAAGCGGGGATTCGGAGGAGGCTGGAGGTGGTCAGATATATCAGAAATGTTTCCTGACAGGTAGGAGAAGCTTAAGGAAGGACTCGGAAGTCAGTAGTTTTCTGATGAAGTGACCGGTCACCAGGACAGGCCATACCAGGGCCTGCTAGGGGAAAAAAAGAGAAGGCCACATGTTTAAGGGGATTTTTCAAGCAGATCTAGCATTTGTCTGCTTATTTTTACAGTAAGCGAATGAAGCCCATACTTGAAAGTGAAGAGTTAGGAATCAAGGAGCCATTATGAGTTCCCACAGTAGAGGACATGGGTTAGTCCTGTCTCTGACCTCTTCTGCCAACTCATTACGTGACTCTTGAGTACCTTACCCAGAGCATTGATGGTCAGTGAGCACTTCCTTCATAAAGGAAGAAACCCAAGAGCAAAATTTTCAAGGATAGTGAATTATTTTGGTGCTCTGGTTCTGAAAATCCAGGGCAGGTAGATTTTTAGAAACTTCCAAGCAGCTTTTCATCTGAAATGTGGTCAGTGACCCAAGTCACTGGTCATCCTTGAAATACAGACCCCCAGAGCTGACATCTGAGAAAGCTGCCTGGCTCTCAAGAGGTGCGTAATAAAGTCAGAGGTACTTCATATTCCTTAAAATCATGCTTGCCACGCTGGAGTGGGTTTGTGTGCCTGCATTTTGGCACTGGCACCTGAAGGTACCGAGCTTTGTCTTCTGCAAGACAGGAATAAATAGTTTTCTATTTCATTTAACACTTGTAAACCTGTTTGAGAGAGTTGGATGGAAGGTGCTATGGAAAAACCAGGTATTATTGTCATGGTTTTCTTACTCTCACCATGGAGGAGTGAACTGGAATTGAGTTCAGGCAGGGAGAGAAGAAGGTTAAGAAGGGCCAGACCTGTAAATAAAATACATTTAAGTATTGTGGTTTAGAAAACTGAAGTTTTTCCATCCTCAGAGCGGAACTTTACCCGCCCTATATGGAACGACTGGTATTTCCATCTCTAATCCATAAAACCTCTGGCACTGTAAGAGAAATAACCACTTTAGGAAGGCGCAGAGCAGCTGGCATCATCCCTGACATTTTGGTCATAAATTTACTTTCTCCATCCTGTTATGCATACCCTTAGTGACCTGGGGACCAAATGGCCATAGCTGGGCTTTGGAATTCTGTCTCGTCCTTTCTGTTATGAAGGGGCACAGTGACAACCCTTGTTCGTACAGTGCAGTGCAGGGTCACTGCACTTTACTTAACAAATGAGCAAAGGTCCCTTTCCCAAGAGGTTACAAACTTGCAGGCTCATCCAAAGCCCTTTGGAATCCGTACAAGCTCCAGACCTATTCCTGGGATGGGGAAAAGTAAAATGCTTGGGATAGAATGATGACAGTTGTGGCTTTTTTGCTACTCTGCGCGCTGAATTTAATGCTCTTGGTAGTTTCCAGCTGCGGAAGGTGTTTGTGCGATAGGTTTTCCCAGTCGGTGTTTGGATTGGTAGATGTCAGCAAGCTCATTGCTCAAGGGAAAGTCAGCCCTGTCTCTGAATCACCTTCTGGCCCAGAACACTTTATTCAAAGAATATTTGCTGTCTTGAACCTCCCTCTTCTGGGACACTCGTTTGAAGGCATCAGCCCTTGTTTTTAAATACCTGAGTGTCTTGGATGGGAATTGTAGTTGCTGAAAGGCAGGTGCTCGACCGAGAACTGCTCCTTATGGAAGACGTCTATTTTCCTATGGGCCGGGCAGCCTGGGGCCAGATTTCCCAGCAATGTCCTGCCCTGGATTTCAGACCAGACCCAGAGGACCTTTACTAGGGCAAAAGGATGAGCATCTCTGATTGTTTAGAACAGTAAAGAGTGTATGATCCCAGCTCAGGATAAGAGTGGGCTAAGTCCACCCTTGTTTTGACACTTAATTACATGGTTCACCCCTACTTGCTGCCCCAGGCCTGTGTTTAGCCCCATGTTTGTTTTACAGGGGTGACTCCATCCCTGATGCTCCAGGCACATTCTCTGCTCCGGGAGCCCATGGAGCCCACTATTGCCAGGAGATGGAGCAGCTCTGAGCAGAGGCATCGGCGGGTGAATGGATGAGCTGTTTCGAGCCAAAGCCTAATGTCACTGAAGTCAGAGATAGAAGTCCCCATACCTTTGGCGGCATCAGGGTTTGCTGTAGGTCTGACTAAAAGTGAACCATCTTACGTGTCTAATGGCGGCTTCCCTTCTTGGACCTCTTGGTGGGGAGCTTGCAGGTGCGGAGGGCCGGGGTGTCTCTGATGGATTGCCCCCGGTACTGCGCGGGCGTAGAGCAGGTCTCATCGGTACGGGTGCGATTGCCCTTCAGCCACCTGGGACACAGGGAGAAAGAAGACGGGGAGC
Source organism: Haliaeetus albicilla (assembly GCF_947461875.1). NCBI lineage: Eukaryota > Metazoa > Chordata > Aves > Accipitriformes > Accipitridae > Haliaeetus > Haliaeetus albicilla. The sequence goes on from NC_091494.1 coordinate 36,206,999, forward strand.
TTACAAAAGGCACAAACCACCACGACCATCGCTCGCACCACGAGTGGAAGGGGCTGGGGAGAGAGGTGCTGAGCACGTGTGCAGCCTTCAGCACCCTCTTCTTGCCTGGCACAGCTTGGGGGGGGACATCCGAGGAGACCCCGGGGAACGGAGGGGAGGGAAGGGAAGGGGCACGTGGTGCCGTACTTGCGCAGATGTGCTAGCTGGCAGTTGCAGTGCCAGGCGTTTCGGGAGAGCGTCAGCGTCTCCATTTTGTCGAAGGGGAAGTTGCGAGGCAGCTGGGTGAGCCGGTTGTTCTCCAGGTGAGCGGTCTTCAGCACGGTCACACCGGCGAACGCGTTGTCTGCAAACTAAAGCACAAAGGTTTACGGTGAGGAACACTGAGTCAGGGAAGGGGACTTCAAATCCGAGTGCCTCTGTTCAAGGCTTATAGTGGTGTAAGCATGGAGGGAACAAGAGGAGAGGAGCAGGGGGGGGTCCTGGCTCACTGGAAGCCCTGGACACCCAAGAGAGATGTCAGGCTGGTGGGCTCACGGGTGATGAAGTCTTCTGCCTGAAGAGAGCTACGTCCCAAATCCACGTGGGATTGTCTTTGCAGCCACATCCCTAAATAAAGTGAAGTCTGGCAGCCCTCTTTATTTTTGAGCCATACTTCTCCATTCTAAATGAAGATATTTTCTGGGTGTATTCCTTTCCAAGGCTGGAAATCCTCCCAGCGCCTGCTGCCTTGCCTGTCCTGGAATGGCTGAAGGAGGGAGTGTTTGTGGCGTCTGAAGGGGCTGTAGACTTTGGCAGTGCCCGGGGGCTCCAAGTGGAAAGTTACACTTGGCATCTGAGCAGTGTAGAAATAGAGGCAGGCTTCCAGCGCCTCAACCTCCTCCGTTTTTTCTCATTTCCAGTGGGTTGTTTGCAAAGGATGCTGCAAGATTTGTCTTTTTTCGATTAACAGGCAGGCTTTAAGGGAGAGCCTCCCTTAAAAAAGCTGCCAAAGACAAGAGAGAGGCTGTAGACCCGGCTCTGCAGCCCTCTCCTCTCTTCCCTGAGGCCTCATCCCTGGCTTTTTTCAGCCCACGGTTACTCAGGTTGGAAAGTTTCTTCTTGAAATCAAACCCCTCAACACAAACTTCCTTGGCAGTGATGAATTGGAGAGGGGGGTCATTGACAAAGCACAAAGCTCCTCTTGGCTATGACAAACCATTTCTCCCCTTCTCAAAGTGGATGGGAAAGCTTTCTCAAAAGGGTGGAGAGGAGACTCGCCAGGTCCACCAGAACCCCCCCAGTCAAGGACCTGTGCTCCCATTTCTGACCAGAAGCTTGCACTTCAGACAGGACCATCAGGGTGTGTTCAAGCTCTCTAAGCTGAAAAGCTTGACAGAGGAAATGCACTATTTTAAGCTGTGAACTTTTGTCATCTTCCAAATTAAGCAATGTTGGATAGGATTAGAGCTTAGCTAAGAGACTCCCAGAGTCCTGTAACTGTTGGCCAGTCAGTGGTGCTGGCCTCTGTGGTCCAAAACTGAGCTGACCTTGGTAGGTTTTACTGTGCTGATAGTGGAGCTGCTCAGAGAGATGCTGGCACGCCATGCAGCGGGGCGGTAAACTGGCCACATTCTGGTTTGGACAGTGGTGTACTGTCTCAGCTGCTCATTCCTCTCCCAGCCCCATGAGAACAGTTCGCATCTGCTGGTAACAGCTGCTGCGTTGCCTGCCAGAGCATGCGTTTGTAAAGAAATGGGTGATTTTTTTCCCTTATTTAGATGGAGGATCGCTGCTGCAATTTATTTTGCAATAAATACGCAGAGAGGGACGTACGTAAAGCTTCCAGGATCTGCGTTGCCTGGTTTCATGTTGATGTTCGTGGTAGGTCCTGGCCCGTATGACGCAGCCCTGCAGGTGACTGGTGTGGGTCTGTGATGCTGGTGGGGAAGGGGAGCTCTGTGCTGGAGCTGCAGAGCAGCCCAAGGGCTCTCCTCATTCTGCTCAAGTGCAATATAGGCTGGGATAGGTTTGTGTGGAAGGATTTTGCACTTGATTGGCTTTAAAAATCTTGCAGCCATGCAGGGAACAGCTAAGGACAGTATTTTTGTGAAGGAGAAAGAGCTGCAGTCAAGATGCCAGTGGCATTTAAAGTATTTAGTGGTGATTTCCTAGGTCGTGAGACCTCTGCGATTAGAGGTCTCCTAGCAGTGCAAAGTTCACGCGTGGGCTGTTTGGATATGAGGCCTTTGAGGACTTGAAGAGGAAACTCTGAGCTGGGATGGGAGCTTTGTTTCCCTGAAAAAGAACGCAAGCCCTAAAGCTGCAGAAGCCACCCCTGTTAGTGCTGAGCCCATATCTTACTGGTGTCTTATTGGGCTGTTGGGGAGGAAAGGAGGCATCTGGCTGCAGAAGAGCCTTTAAAGGTCCTGTCCACAGGTGGTCACTGAAAAGAATGAAGTCTTTTGCTGGCTAGAATCGTTAACCCTTGCTTTTTGGCCAATCCAAGGACACTTAATTCCCTGGAGCACCCCAGCATCATGGGTTAGTCTCATTTCTTCAATGTAATACTTGGGACTCTGATGTCTTTGCAGCTGGTACAACATGTAAGCTATAATTTTTGACTTGCACATGGTGAAAGTGCCTTAAAACTGAGTCTACCAAAGTGCTGTGACAGCACGTCTAAGGTCTTGCCTAGAGAGGTCAGTGGATTGTTTTCAAATGTTGAGTTTGCTTAAGTAAACCTCCTGGACGGGTTAGTGCTGGGAGTGGACAAGGACTTAAATACTGACTGAGTGCTACTGAGCTGGTTTAGGTAGAGTTGTTCTCCACCTGGGCAAGCTGTAATTCCAGTTTTTGAACATTTTGGGATTCTAGATCCCCTTGAAGACTCTGGTGTGTTCTATTCCTGGTAGCTTTCAGGTGACCTGCTCATCCCTGTAAGACACTCTGAGTTGCTCTTTGTTGCTAAGGAATTCTCTTTTTCATCACATCTTCCTGCACGTGGCGGGTGTTGCTTTTCCGTGAAGTCCTAGCCTGCCTTACCTGGATGCCCCTTTGTCTTTGAGCTTCCTGGCAAAGCATCATCCCAGGGAGAACTGTTCTGCTCCGGCTGGAGCACCCTCCCTTTCCAGCCCCGTGGGGTGCACCTAGGTCATCAGGCTGCAACAGGGTGCTGCTGCTCTTGCACCGTGCTCGTTTCTGTTCTTGCACTGCCTGGCACTTCGGAGGTCCTAATGCAAGTGATTCCCTGAGTGTGATGCTCCTGCCTATGGATCATGCTTTCTCCCGGTGGAAGGAGGGGGTTGTTTTGCCATTCGGGCTACCTGATTGTCCCTCCTCCTCTCCAGTGGGAACAGGGCCCCTTTGTAAGATGCTGCGAGAGTTCCTTTTGAGAGAGCATCAATAAACAAACCTTTCTTTATGATGTGTAAAGTTGGGAGGCACGGGGGGAGGTGAAAGCGAAGGTCCGTATGCCTACCTGTCTGCAAGGCGTGGGTAAGAAACCGCTGCTATTCACAGCCCCTCCTGAGGAGTCTCCCCCTCCCAACCTACAACAGGTACCCAGGCTGAACGAAGGAGGTAGAGCAGGTCAGCTCTGCGAGGTGGCAGTGCCCTTCAGTCCCTTGAGTACGAGGCAGACGCTCACCTCGCGTCCCACGCCTTGTGTCTGGGATGATGGAAGGTTGCTAATTGTCCTGGAGCACCCCAAATACTTTTCTTAATGACTGATGTCACCTCCAGCTTGGGAGGGCATGTGCTGCCTTTCCAAGGAGTTTGATCAGCTCCAGACAATTTGGTTTTGCATAAAATAACTCAACAGAAGGGTGGAGTACTCTCTCTCATCCCTTGTCTGGGCCATGTCAGGGGTGTCAGCTGGCCTGTGCCTCGCTGTCTGCGGAGCCTGCAGAGCTGCATCTCCCCTCTCCTCTGCAAGGGAGGGACAGCAAAGCGAGGGCTTTGTAAAGGAGAAGCCCTGTGTTTCTTATCTGGAACAAATGGCAAGAGACTCACCTTCTTCAGTTTCATGTTGTCCAGGTGGAGTGTCTGCAGGTAACGCCCGAAGGACTGGAAGGCATTGTCGGGGATGACCTCAATGGGGTTATGAGAAAGCTTCAGTTCCTCCAGCACTCTCAGCTTACTCATTGCGCTCACAGGATAGCTGCTCAGCTGGTTCTTGTCTAGGTGGAGGACAGCGAGGTTTTCTACATCCTCCAGGGCCCCAGGCAGGAGGTTGGTGAGGGAGTTGTCAGAGAGGTAGAGCCAGCGCAGGTCTTTAGCCCCATTGAAGACCCCCGGTTTCAGCTCCCGGATTTTATTGCTGCCTAAGTGCAGGATGAAGAGGTTGACAAGAGGAGAGAGGAGCCCTTTGGATAGGTCTGGAATCTTGTTCTGGTCCAGGTACAGGTAGGTGAGCTCAGAGAGGTCATCGAAGGCTCCTGGCTTTATGACACTGATCTGGTTGTCAGTGAGATAGAGGTAGACCAGGCTCTTGAGCCCCCGGAAGGCTCCAGTTGAGATCTCCTTGATCTGTGAGCTCTGGAGGTGCAGGGACACCAGTTTTTTCATGTCACGGAAGCCGTTGGTTGGCAGGACCTGGAAGTTGTTCTTTTGCAGGTTGAGAAGCCGCGTTTGCTCAGGCACCTTGGGGATCTTCTGCAACCCCGCGTTGTCGCAGATGACGTGCTGCAGGTCTCCACCGTGACAGTGGCAGCTCGGGGGACATGCCTGCGTGATGGAGGCAAGACATGCCAGTAGGCTGAGGACACTGAGGAAGAAGCCTGACCGATTCATGGTCAGATCTGGAATTAGTGTGGTGGGAAGAGAAGCAGCAGGAGGAGGAGGAGGGAGATGGGTGGGAGAGAGAGAAACTGAGTTTGCAGCATGCTGAACACAGCCCTATTTATAATGTTATTAAAAAGCAAAATCCCTTCCCACAAACCGCAGGCAGCAGCCAGTTGGAAGCAACTGGCTTTGGGAACTCACTGTGAGCTTAACCCCTTGGCACCAGGCAGAGGAGTGTCCGCGGTCCTGCCTGGCCCCGCTGCCGAAGCGACTGTGCTGAGGTAGTTTTCCTCTCTGCAACAGGGAGGCAAATGGTCAGGAAGAACAAACGCAGACCTGCTCTGTGGGGAACTTCTCTGGTCCCTGCTGAGCCAAGCGGGGCCCAGATTCATCAGTGGGGGGGAAAAACAACCTGTTTTGGTTCAACGGCATGGCAGGGAGCGCTGCTCTGCTCCGCAGCCACCTCATGCTGAAGCTTTCAGCAGGCTCCTGGGCTGTATTTAGCCTCAGCTGGTTTGGGGAGAAGCACCTTGTCCTGTTATCAGAGGAAGGTTTTTTTGGGGTCTTGTCTTGCTGATTTCGAAGGAGTTTGCCTGAGGAGGGGTGGGAGAAGATGGGAGCGATACGGGGTCATGCCAAAGGCCAACAGCGCTGTAGTTGCCCTTGCAATGCAAAATTTTTGAAGACTTCCAGATCTAGACTGCACCTAAGAGTTGGCCAAGAAAGGGAGAGCAAAGACAGGCTTAATTTCTGCTGCGTCTTTTCCTACGAGCGGTTGAGTATGACACATCCATGATCATGGTCAGGAGACCTGTGTGAAGGTTTTTTTCTCAGCCCATGGCACTGTGGAGCAGTGGCTGTTGCCTTCCAAGAAGAGATGGGGCAGTGGCACATGGGGCTCTGGGGAAGCAGCGGGGCATGGGCTGGTGGATATGAAATGCTGGACAATGGTGCCCTGCTGCGTGCCTGGCTCAGATGAGGTGGATGGCAATGCCTGCGGCCCTGGAGACAAAGCTGTGGGCAGTGCTAAAGGGATGGTGAGGTAGCCGAGTGAGGAAATCCCTGCTGGAGCTGGGACTAGGGTCTGCCTTGGCTCCTGTCTTGGGGTAGCAGTGGGAGAGGTGAATTAACGACACGGGATGTCCTTTGCTCTCCCGATAGAGAAGGCTAAAGCAAAGCGGTTAAAGCTCCAGCGCCTGCTTCTGTGAGTGTGAAGAGAGAGATCCAGGGGTTGTGGGGTGGGGTTTGGAAGTGGAACATTTTGAACTGATTTCCAGCCAGTTCCTGGCCGCAGCAAACAGCTGAGAGCCGAGCACATAACTGTGAGCTTGTTGAGATTTCTGCTCCTGAGGCTGGCTGCAGAGCCCCAGCGGAGCTTTTGCAGAGGCGAGACAGGCTCAAGAAAGGGAGGAAATCCAAGGGCTGACTTAGGACACAGACTGGCTTATTCACTGAGATTTCTGGGTTTTTCCATTGTTGCAATGAGGAATTAGCCAGCGCCGCCGAGCATGCTCCGGACGATGTTATGCAAACTGCCTGGCAGCCCGCGCTCTGGTCAGCAGCTGTCAGTCTGAACGGTGTTTTCATTGCATGACTAATTTGGGGGAGAAAAGGGGCTTCTGGGGTGGGAATGTAGGTTCCGGGGAGCCTGTGGGGCAGGTGGGGTTGGCCAAATGATGGTGTAACGTGGGCCCTTGGTGCAAACCAGGCCATGTCAGGCTTCCAATGTTTGTCAGCCCTGAGGTTCAACGTCCTGCTGTCAAGCAGTTGGGGCCTTGCCACTCGCCCCAGCACCAAGTGCTTCTCCTGCCTCATCTCCAGAGAGATGCTCTGACCGTAGGAGCTCCAGGCTCCTGCTGGAGGGACCTTCTGCAGGACTCACTACTGTAGTTACTGTAGGACTTAAAACTTCTATATCAAAACAATGGTATTTTTGCTTGTGCCTGATTCGGTAGGCACTACAGCGGTCATGCACGTGCTTTGATCTCTGGAGTAGCTCTTCGAGTGTCTCAGACGGGACCTTTGAGACAGCAAAAGAGAAGGTAGACAGAAGAACCCTCTGTGTTTTCCTCCTTTGTCTCTTCAGGTTGATCAGGACTGACAGTGCCCCTTAAGTGTGTGCTGCTCATAAAGCTCAGACAGGGAACTGGGTGCATGATTGGAAAAGAAAAAAATCCCTCTAAAGCATCGTCTTCTATCCACTGATTGATTTATTTTTTTCTCTGAGCAGGTTCAACCACCTTAGTCTTACTTGTAATCATTTGATGAACAATTCCTGCAGTTATGTACCAGCTATACTGCGCAAAAGCAACTGATGGGTGAGATTTAAAATCCAGTCTGTTTGTGCTGGACACTGAAGCTGGGCAGTGTATCTGTGTTCCCTCCCCAAGTCCAGCTGATGTCTGATACTTGGTTTTCCCATCCTCTTGCAAAAAATACCTGCTAACAGCTTACCGCTTCTGCAGCGATTTCTGCCAGTGTGGGTCAGTTCGGAGCAAAAAGCTGGTGAGGGCCTTGCAAGCTTCATCCATAAATACATCCTACCCATGTGTATTTCTGGAACAAGACCCTTTTCAGAGGTTATACTGCCCAAACCTCAAACCATCTTCTCATCTTTCTTCCTCTGAGGATAAATTTCCCTTTCTTCTACCCTTTATCTCTTTGCTACTGAGACTGCAGATTTTTGGGGACAGGGACGGTCTCCCTGCAGGGATGTGTGTGCTGTGGCTGGAGCAGGCAGGCTGTGGAGGGGTAAGATCCAGAGCTTCCTCGTGAAGATGCCGTGATGTAGCTGCCATGATGCTGGAGCAAGGTGGGAAACTGTCCCTACCCCAAGGGCTCCCGCCAGCCCAGTGCCTGCAGCTGAGGTTAGGTGGATGCCCGGTTATTTTTGGTCCTGCGGTAGGGTGGCAGCAGGGCAGTGCTACTGGGGGAAAGGTGTCTGCTCCTCAGCTCCATTTCTCCAGGCGCAAATGTTGAATAAAAGGAAGTTCTTTCCCCTAATGTTTTTTGATTTCCATGCCTCGGTGAGCACATTCCTGTGGTGGGAGCTGGTTGGCATCTGCCGCAGCTGGCACCTTGCCCCTGGGCTCCTGGCTGTTTGTGTTTTGAGCTGCTCGCTGGCAGGGTCTGGTCTTCCCACACCGGGTTTTGCAGCCCTCGACCGGCCAGCAATCCTCAAAAGCTTGCCTGGGTCCCGCTCGTGGGTGGCTCGCAGTCTGGCAGTGACAATGGCAGCAGTGTCGGTGTTCCCTCTGCTGCGGTGGGATACCGCAGCGAGCTGGGTCCCATCCAGCCCCCTACCTCGCAGGTCCCCTGGGACCGGTGCTGCTAGGACATCACAGAAGAGGCAGGATTATCCTGCCATCCTCTCTTTCTTAATTGATTAACAGTTCTGCAAACATTACCGATGCCTGGTAATTTGCAGATGCTGGACTCCCCTCCTCTCCTTCGTGGAGGCATTGTGGGCTAAGCAAACAAATACAGTTTTTAAAACAGTGTAAATATAGATTTGGGGTGTTTCTTTAGTGCTGCAGGTCAGAGCTGTTTTGATACAACATTGGAGATGGTCTTTTCCACGTTTAATCTTTGTTAGTACTGCCAGTTGTGGTATATCAATACAGCTGCACGTGTGTTATGTTAAAATATTCCATTGCTTGCCTAAGCCTGATTCTGTAGCTTTTAAGGGGATCCAGATCTAGTTTTGTGTGTCAGTGCACACTAGCAATCACCTTCTTGAAGTGGCACCGGTGTAGCTGGCCTTGGGGTCCAGGCTGGAGGCGAGGGCGAGGGCAGCTTTGGGGGGGTGCCCTGGGGTGCCCCGGTGTCCCCCTTTGCAGCCCGCACAGCACCAGCCCTGGTGGGTGGGCAATAGGGAGCCCCAGAGGATCTCCTGGGTCCCGTCCCCCTGGCTTCCAGGCTGTACCTGAGAAATCCCTGGCTTTTGGTGATGTACAAGTATCCCATCAGCGACAGTGGCACCTGGGGCTCTGAGTTCAGACCCAAGTTATTGTTTCTATTTGACATGCTTGAAGGGTACCCTTCACTGTGGTGTGGGGACCCAGGCTGCTTGTTGAGCTGGAGGAGGTGGCAATGGGTGCACCTCCTTCCTTCTGATGGTTTTCTTCCACTGTAGCATGGCCTCCACCCATTGATATGTTGCCAGTTTGGCTCCCCGTTGATGTCCACCCACCCTTTCCTTCTGTCTGATCCCAGCAGCTGCTGCATGATGCTCTTGGCCTCTCCTGTGAAGCTCACCCAGCCCTTGCTGCCTCTCCCCAGCCCTGCTGTGCCCACCTTGCAAGGCACCGGGCATCCCCCAGCAGCCTGCTGCTCTGCCCAGGGCTGCTGTCCTCTCTTTTGCAGGCTCTGAAGAAGAGTGGAGCTTTCTTCCCTTGCAGAACACAACTGATCCATGCAAGACTTCTGATTTTTCCCAAATGCTCCCCAGCCGGGAGTCCCCCCTGTTCCCAAAATGGAAAATCGGCTCCACACGGTGACAACTTCCCTGCTTGCCCTTGGCCAAAGTGAGACCTCCCCATCCCATCCCACCTCCCCATCCCAATTCGGGGAAGACCTGATGAGTAGATGGTTTCAGTAGCTGCAGAAGCTATGGGAATGTGCTGTGAGAGCATTTGAAATGCACTGTGGAAGCAACAAGGTCCTGGACTTCCAGCCATGTCTTTGGTGGGAGCTGAGCTGTCCAAATCCATGGGGATGTTACCTTTGCCCCTAGGTTTTTGCCAAGTTTCCTTCTCCAGCAGCTTTGAGCATCCAGGTACCCCCAAACCAGTGGTTTTCTACCTTTTCAAGACACTTTGTCTCTGCATATTTCCTCTCACTTTTTGCTTTTAATTCCACCTTTCCTAAATACATTGGCACCCAGCGCCAGGGAGGATGGAGTTAATTACATAGCAAAGACCTTTTATCAAGCTGTTGATAAACCAGTAAGTAACTGCACATGCCTTTGCTGGTTGCCACCGGGCAGTGCTTCTGAAATGCTGGCAGGACTGGGGAAATACTTGCAAGCCTCAAGCCTTCTGCTCAACCTGGAAAGAAGAGAGGCAGCTTTAACTCCAGACCACGAGGAGCAGCTTGTCCTGACTGCACAATAACAGGAGGTTCATTTTCAGCGGCAGTCTTCTGGCCCGGGCAAGCTGGGTTGCCATTTTTGCGGTTGCCTCCTCCTGAGGCAAAGCCATTGCGTGCTACAACACAAAGACGGTGCTTTGGGCACCTGATATTTTGGGGAACTTTTTAAGGCCCATCCAAACTGGGACTGCCTGGCAGCTCTCTGGGTGGGGAGAAATGCCAACAGGGTGGCCACCCTTGGAGGTTTGTCCTACAAGACCTGCTTGTTTGTGTCCTGACGTTTTTGACACAAAGATGGTACTGTTGCTGGGGAAAGAAATGAAATCTCGGTGCGACATAGGCTGGACGTGATCAGAAGTTGTTTTTTGCAGCAGCAAAGTTGACCCAAAGGTTAGGGAATATTCCAATATAATTTGGGGTAGTGGGACAGCTCCAAAGCAAGGAGACACTTGTCCCTAGAGGACAGCAAAATTCAGGGTGATCTTGGTAGTGAGCAGCTGAGTGAGGGAAGATTTGTTGCTCAGTTGAGAATGATTTTGAGCTGGCTGTGAAGGGAAGGGCTGGGGTTGACTTTGGTGGAGATATCTGAGGCAGACAACACACTCAGCACGGGTTTAGGGATAATTAGATCCATCCGGCATCTTGCACTGAGAGGGGTTCAAAGGGCCTCTTAGAGGTCCTTAGCACATCTCTTGGGTTGCCAGTCTGCTTTCTGTTGTTCATTATGCCCCCTTTGAAGTCTGAAATCCCTATTATTTCATGGTCAATTTGCTTCTTTTTTCCGAGGCCAATATTGTCTTCAGCGAAGCTCAATTTCTGTAGGTTTTAGTTTGGTGGTTCAAGCCCTGCCATCATCCTCCAGCGTGGCATAACCAGAGGGTGGTGACAAGGGGATGAAGATCCTCCCTGAGCATCGTTCAGGTCCAGGGGGGTTTCTTCCAAGGACCTCATGCCCTCCTGCAGCCCTGACCTTCTGCTCCAGTCCCACCCAGTATAACCCCACTTGGGGTACTGGTGGTACTGAAACCAGCCTTTTCATCGCAGCCTTTCAGCAGCAGTAGAATGTGGAGGGAAGTGGGTGTTTTTATTGCTGTTGAATGCTGGGGAAAACCGAGGAGCAGAGAGCCGATGCGACTCGTTCCAAGTTATGCAGTAAATAAGCGGCACGGTTGGGAAAAACCCAGGGTCTTAAGAGTCCCTGCTCTTCCCACCAGATCAGTCTGCTTTCCAAATGTTTACTAAAAAGACTGGAGTCTGATTGTTTTTACTTTATTTTTAATTTTTAGAAACTTCCTTCTTCAGGCTGTTTTGCCTGTTCCACAGTGGCCAGTGTTTAAACAGCACTAGCAGGAAATGTTTTTGAAATGTGTTTTAAAAAACACAGTTCTGCTAAGATGTTCTTTTTATTCCTGGTTTAGACAGAGGCTTAGGATTCACAAGAATAAATCTCTTGTTGGTAGGAGTAAGGTAGGCAGCAGTTTGTTTTGGGGCTGTCCTTGTCATGGCTGATGGCAGGACTGATCCGCGTGCCGGGCATTGGGGGGTCACTTGTGGTCCTCACAGTAAAAAAAGGCTTTACAGCCAATTATATTCTGTACTCTCTTAGCTCCTCTCAAAGCCAAGGGTCCAAGCTGGACTCCTTGCCTCTGAAAAGCTGTGCTTTGACACTAGATATAGCTCCAGTGGAAATTATGGACCTGATGCAGAAATTATTGGGTGAGGTTTTCTGGACTGAATTATACCGGATGACAAGGCTAGATGATGCTAAGTGTCCCTTTGGGTCTTGAAAGCTATGAATCTTTGTGGATATCTCCAAGCTTAAATTGGTATATGGGGTTTTGTGGAAGCGTTGTTTCATCTCGTGCATCACGAGCTGCGGCTGGGCTGGACGATGGAGCCGTTGAAGGAAGCTCCACGCGTCAGATGAGGGTCAGGAAGGACAGCAGTGCTGGTGCGAGGGCTTGCTCCAGCCACTGCCTCAGTCCTGGGCGTTCGGATGGGGAAAATGCTATCCCAGGAGAGAAATGCTATCTTGGAAAGGTCAGGAGCAATGTCCTGGTGTCTGGCTGCAGAGAGCGGTGCCAGTGCCGGCAGGCTGGGAGGGGAAGGCAGCGATCGGGCAGCAGACTGAAGGCTGGAGGTTCAGACCCGCGTTGCTCTCTGGGCTGAGTCGGAAAGCCCGTTACTTGAGGGTGTGAGGGTGTTTATGGGGACAAGCCACTGGCCAAGGCATGGACAGCCAGTGCTTGGGGTACACGGCAGGCTGCCAGGCATCTGGAGGAGCCTGGTGAGCCGCGGCACCCGCAGCATCGTCCTGCCAGGGAGCTGCCTGCTGCTGTGTCCAATTAAACTGCTGGAGCGACCCGGAGAGGCAGAAAGGGTTGACTCAGGGCTTGGCTGGGATCCTGGGACCAACATTGCAATTCATCCAACAGAGTAAAACAAAAAAAACAAAGGCACTGGGATTTTTAATAAGTGTTTAAGATCTTGGATTTGTGTCTCGTCGGTCATTTGATCCAGCCACAGGACTCGTATTAGTGGGTGGGAGGGAAATTCTGTCTGAGCATTAGATGCTGTAGGTTTCCACCCCGGCTGGGAAGCTATCATTGCGTCTGGTAGGAGAAGCCTATTTACAGTCGCTCCCTCTGGGTTGCCAGGCTCCTAGCAGAGCAGTTTGCACCAGATGGTCCTTGCAGCATCCTGGAGACCATCTCCTCCAGATTCCTGGCTAAGAGGAGGCTCCTGCAAATCTCCATCTCAGATTCACGCTGACCCCGGTGTAGTCAAACAAGAGCATCAGCCGTTATGACAGACTGTGCCCAACGTGAGATCCTTCAGCAGCCCCGAGCAGCAGAAAGCGCCAAGTGCTCCCACCAGTATTATGTATAGGTTGTTCAGGATATGCGCATGTTTTTTTCAGGATGCCTCTTCGTAGTCCTTTGCAAAGCCCCTCGTTAATTTTGGGTGCAGCGCCTGGAGTTTGGTGAGCGCCGTGCAGAAGCCCTGACTGTGCAGACGTGCCCTTGCAGCCAGCGATGGAGCCTCGGCGTTTGCTCCAAAGGCACGACCCAGATCTGGGTGCCAAGGGTGTAGGAAGATGGTTGGGCCCTGTTGCAATTCGGTGGGTCAGAGCTGCTCGCGTGTCAGCCTTTGAAGATCTGGAGGAGAAAGGAATGAACTGCATCGGCCTTTTCCCAGCCGTGCTCTGCCAGCAAAGCAGCTACCAGTGACATTAGTGGGTGGGAGAGAAACCCTGCCTGATGACATACGACATGCTGAGCGTGTTAGAGAGACCAGAGCAGTGCTCCAGCATGTCCCACCGCTGAAACACAGCTCCCAAGAGCTGGAGATGAAGCAGCAATTCCGGCAATGGTGCTCTCGGTGCAGCTCAGAGCTGCCCGGAGCACCTCCTGCCCAGCTCCTGCTGTCTTGGCAGGCCACTGAGTTGGGCATAAAGAGCTGGAATTTTCCTCTGAGGAGAAGTGACCTTCAGCTGAGGTGACTCAGAGCCTGCCGTTGGGATTAGCGGTGAGGGAGGTTTAGCAGCGAGAAGCTTTTGTCCTGCTGTGAGGTTTTCGGTCTGTAAGTGCAGCTGCGCCGAGCGTTGTGTAGCCTCGTGATGCCTTTAGGAGGGTTACAGGAGCTGATGTCTGCACAAAAGGATCTGGAGCAAGCAGCCGTGCTGCAGGACACGTGGTCTCCCACAGGAGCCCACTGCTGGCTCCAGGGTTTTTCCAAAGCAATGTCCGATGTGCTCTGAGCTGTAGGAGATGAACTCGGCACCTTGAGTAGATGGCTGCAGGGGCACCAAGACAGGATCAGTGTCTGGCAGAGATGGCAGGGAGTCAACTTGGAGAGACGCAGGTTAAAAAAGAGGAGGGCAAACTCTGGGGTCCTCCAAGAAAAGAAGTTGAGGTATCAAAAGTACAGGACACCTAGCGTGTCGTGGGTGGTGAGGGTCCAGAGCACAGCGATGGAAGCGAAGGCGGCCGTGGCAGGCAGGTGCAGTGCTGCTTTAGCTCCTGTCTCTCCAGGACTCTCTAGCAGAAGTGTCTGGACAGCCCCATCCATGGGCCAGGAGAGCAGTGCTTGCCTGTGACCTGAGTGACTTGTGAGAACATCTTCCTCCCATCCCAATCTCCCCCGTGCTTGTTGCTAGCTTCGTCTTTCCCATGCCTGGAGCTGTGCGGTCCCCTTTCCCCCTGAGGCATGTGTCTCCTCTTGTGTTTGCAGGTTGCTTATGGGACCACGGAAAACAGCCCCGTCACCTTCATGGGATTCCCCAGTGACAGTATTGCCAGAAAAACGGAGACAGTGGGATGCGTCTTTCCCCACACAGAGGTGACCGTGACTCTCCCCACCTGCTCCAGGTCCTCTGCCTGCAGCAGACCTCAGCCCATCCTCCCTGTCTGGTGCTGGAGTCAGTGCATGCCATCATGTTTGGCTCAGACATCCCCTCCTAAGCTCTTCTTTTCCACTGCAGGCAAAAATTGAGGATCCAGAAACAGGGCAGTCTGTGCCTCTGAACACTCCCGGGGAGCTTCAGATCCGCGGCTACTGTGTCATGCTGGGTTATTGGGACGACCCAGCAAAGACGAGTGAAGTGGTCACTGCCGAGAGGTGGTACAAGACGGGGTGAGTCTGGAAACAGCCTTGCTCCTGCCGATCTGTCCTGCCCGGTGATGCTGGATGGGGACGGGTGTGTACAGGAGTGCCTTGGCTGTGATTTCCGAACTAGGGAAAACTGACCTAATTTAGCCCTCTGATCTGTCCGTGAAACTTCAGAACAGCTTTTAGCACAGGCCCTTGGTGCCAAGTGCCCCTGGAGACACGGATAGTCACTTCGCTACTGGTGCAATGGAGGGGCTATGGGGGTACACCACAGGGGCAGGAATTGCCTCCCCCCGAGCCCTGATCTTTGTGTGGACGCTGCCGATGGCAATGTCCAGCTGTAGCAGGAGCTCTTTGATCTCTTCCATGTGTTCAGGTGGCATCTCAGCCGTTATCCTCCCGATACCCTGACCTGGCCTCCAGACCAGGCTGGGTAGGAGCATCAGCCATTCTTCCACCCAGCTGGGACACGACTAGGAGTGTGGTGTCGTTGCAGGGACATTGCGAGCCTGGATGAACACGGCTACTGCAAAATTATAGGCCGTTGCAAGGACATGATCATTCGGGGAGGAGAGAACATCTATCCAGCAGAACTTGAGCAGTTTCTCCACACCCATCCCAAGGTTGAGGAGGTCCAGGTGAGCGGGAGGGAGGTGGGGTGAGTGAGCAGCGATGGTTCCTGGGGTGAGAAACCTGTACAGAAAGCTGCTGGGATGCTGCTCGGGACCTGGTTGTCTTCCCCTGTTTTCAGCATCAACTTCTGTGTAATATGGGTTGGCAAGCAGGAAGGAGAGGCTCATGGCAGGCAGAGCTCCTGGCATGGGGCACATCAGTTTGGGCAATCCTCTCGTGCACCAGCAAAGCAACCATCTGCAAAGTAACGACTGTCATTCTTCTTTGGTTTTTAAACTGCCTGTTCACTTTCGTAGCTCCCTCTGAAATGCTTACTTGGAAAGCAGTCTGAAAGGACAGTTTTTACTCATAATTAATTACTAAACTCCTAAATCCAAAAAGACTCCTCCAATGAGTCCTTGGAGGTGAGGAGTGAGACTTAGTTTCACCCCTTCACAAGACAGCAATGATTTGCAGCATTGAGCAGCTGCTCCCAATCTGCTGGGATTGTTCTCCTCCAGGTTTTGTGCCAGACAAGTTTCCCCATAAATAAACCAGTTATTTAGTCAGTGTTGTGCCTGTGCCAGGCTAGCATCTCTCCTTGGAACAGTCCCAGTGCAGATGGGTTGCAAACCAGCCTTGTTTATGTAGTTTCTAGGGCTTTATGTCACTGCTCTGGACTCAAAAGGATCGACGTGTCTCTAGGATTCTGAGATACCAGTTCAAGGCGGGGAATGACAGTAGGACTCTTGTGAAATAGTGTGAGCAAACTTTAGAGAGAGATCAGGCTTGGGAAGCCCATCTCCTGGTGTCACAGGCAGTGATCCACGAAGATCTGTGATTATAAGGGTTTCAAATAATCTTTTAATTCAACTTCATCCCTCTCCTGCTGTTCCGTCTGGAGATCCCAAGGCACTTGCAGCAGCCTCCCAAGTCTCCCTGTTAGTTGTGAAACCTGTTGCCCCATTTTTGGGGGAAGCAGAGGCACACAGAGGGACGATAGGTCCATGTTGCACCCACGATGAGCTGCTGTCTGGCTGCTCTAACTCAGCCCTCGCTCCAGTGACTTAGCAAAATTGAAGGAAGGTGCTGGCATCCCGATGCCCAGCCTGCTCTGCCACTTTTCCTCTGGCAAATGGTTGGGAAGTCCTTCCAGGAGGGCTCGACGTCGTGTAGAAAGCACCGGTGGGATGGTCAAGCAGCTCAAACTGCCTTTACACAGCCCCACGCCACAACTCCAGCATCCTGTGATATGGGTGCGTGCTGTGGGCCAGCACGTTTACCCTGTGGGAGGAGAGGGAAGTCCCCAGGGGTCACGCCATCCATCTGTCCCAACCAGGTGGTTGGTGTGAAGGATTCGCGGATGGGAGAGGAGATCTGCGCCTGCATCCGAGTGAGGGCTGGGCAGGACTGCACCGAGGAAGAGATTAAAGCTTTCTGCAAAGGGAAGGTGGGTCCCCCAGTCCTCAGTTCCCTGCCAGACTAGTACACCCAGCAGCTGCTGGGGACGTGCTGATGAAAGCCCAGGGATTTAGAGCAACTGGGGATCCAGCCCTGGGAGTCCCAGCTTGGGTAGTACCAGCTGGGCTGGCAACACTGTTCCCGGCAGGTTGCGTAGCGGTTGGTTTTCTCTTCCCAGATCTCCCATTTCAAGATCCCGCGGTATGTTGTGTTTGTGGGTCAGTACCCGCTCACCGTCTCAGGCAAGGTAAGAGAGGGGCTGGAGCAGGGCAGGAGCCCTGGCCTCCTGTCCCGTCTCCTGTCTGAGTCTCTCTTCCTCCTCCTCTCTGCACTTTATTCCAGATTCAGAAATACAAGTTGAGGGAGCAGATGGAGAACCACCTTCAGCTCTGAGCTTGGGAAGCCAGAGCAAAAACCAGGATAAATCAGCCCCGCTTCAGCCAGCTTTGCGTCTGCTTTTCACCTGTGCCTTGGGCTACGCAATGGAGACCTTCTCTCCCTGACATCAGGCTGATGGCACTTTTAGTTAATAAAACAGAGCGCCTTTTTTTCCCAGTTGGGTTTGTTTCTTTGCCAACAGAAATACTGTGGTGTGAGGAAGGGATGCTTATTTCTGGAATTCTGTCCAGTTACTGAAAGACCTTATGAAGGTTTTAAAATCTTGTGTGTCTCTGAGCAATTTGGCTGCAGCCATTTCAGAGGACTTGAACTGATGCTGGTAGGTATTTTACTGGTATTTTTAAGTCATAACAGCCTGGCCTGGCTTCCCAGGGTAGGTGAATGCCTTCTGTGCTTGGGTGTTGCTGAGGCTCCTAGGTCATATAACGCAGCTAATGAACTCGAAATGAGGGGCAGGGACTTTAGAGAGCGCAAAGGCATGGGAAGGAGCTCCCTAAAGCTGGCTGGAAAAGCTTGCCCTGTTCCCACACCTCCCCTGGGCCTTCTGACCCCCAAAGAAACTTCTCCAAGGCAGACTTGGCATTGTTTATTTTGTCGTTTTGGACAAGACAGACCGTAAGGATTTTGCAGAAATACCAAAGTTCCTGTCCCATCGGCAGTGTGAAGCAGAACATACCTGGGACAGTATTTTACGGGAGTTATTTGGTACCTCCCAACCATGAAACACTACTCCGAGAAGTGGAAGAGCAGAGCTCCTCTTCCTTCCTGGCAGAAGTGTCCCACGCCAGCTGGGAAGCAGATAACGATGCCGCCGACTCTCACCGACCTCCCGGCCATCACCCTCCTGCTTCCTTCCCTAGCAGGGCTAGCAGCTGGGCCTCCATCTCCACACTGGGGCTTCCTCCGGTAGGTGGGGGGAAATGGTGCAAAGGAGAGAGGTGAAACATCAGCGAGGTCTCGATCCTGGATCTCCCAGCTGGACTGTGGGCTCTACCCATGGAAGCAGACCAAGTGGACAACACGCCCACTGTTTGTGCCTGCTTTCTGAAAGAAAAAAAACACATGGGGTGGTTCGTGTCAGACCCTTTCTGTATGGTGTCTCTCCAGCAAGTTTTTCCCCCATTCCCAAACTGCTCGTGAGGCTGGTGTCAGAATGTTTCACCAGCTTCACCTCTGCCCAACCTGGAGTAAGTGGGATGTGTGCAAGCAAAACTCGGGTCTCTTCCCTGCCCTGGTTTTAGGACCCTTGTAAACCTTCCTTCCCCAAGGAGGAGCTGTTACCTGCATTACAGCAACTCCAGCCAGTGATCTTGGGGATGCAGTGGACCTCTACATCCAATGTCTAGGGAAGGACTTTCTACTTTCCTTCGCTTCCCACAGCACTAACCCAGGTGCAGGACAGGCCTGCAGTGAGAGGAGCTTCTCTGGTTCTTGTCTGATAACTCCACCCTTTGCACAACCCCTGTGCTGCCTAGAAGCGCCTTATATACTCACCGTAGCTGGGGGTTGGCCGGTAAGAAATGAAGTCAGCGCTGGCTTGCATGGGTAGGCACACTGCTGAGAAACACAGCGAGCACCAGTCACAGCCGGCACAGGGCAGGTGTGGGCCCCTGTCACCCCATCCCTGCTCCCCAGAGCTCCGCTCGTGTCCCGGGAGCAGTGCTGCACTGTCCGTGGGTCTGAGCCCCAGCAGAGCCTGACTGCCCGGGAAGTTTTCCTTCCCTGCCATCCCCTTCCCCGTGGCCACATCCAGCCCTCACTGGCCAGGACACCTCCTGAGATGCCCCGTGGCCATCTCACCCCCCCCCCCGCCCCGGGACGATGCAGCCTAGGCTGTAAATACTCACAGGAGGCAAAAGGCTGAACCTCCTGGCTGGCAGCATAGCTTCAGTGTGTGCTGGGCTGCGGGCAGGCTCCAGGGCTTCTGCCCTTCTCGTACCCGGGTCCTGCTCTTATAGCTCTCGCTGCCCACTCGGAAAATCCTGGTAGCTGGGGGCTCTTCCCGGGGAGGGAGAGTTACGTCAGGGGTGGGTTACTCTGAACTACCCCCTTCCCGGCCTGGAAACAGGAATCTGCGGCCACGGTCTTTGTCATCGGCATTTCTCACTTCTCCGTGGCTATTAATAGAGCAAATTCAGAAAAAAATAATACCCGGCACTGTCAGCACTGGGTTTGCACAACCCTGCACGGAGACGCATCACGGCTCCTTTCTCCAAAACAGCCCCTCTGCTGGAAACCCCTGCTCCAGCCCCGGAGAGGCAGCCGGGGGCGGCGGATGCCGGGGCGGGTCCCGGGGCTGCCCCAGCCTCGGCGGGACCGTGTGCCCGGTACGGGTCCCGGGGCTGCCCCAGCCTCGGCGGGACCGTGTGCCCGGTACGGCACCGGGAGCGGGCCCTCGGTCCCGGCACCCCCTCCCCGTACAAGCTCTCTGGAAGCCAAGGGCTCTGCCCTCCCCACCGCCCCGGCACCGCCGAACCCCCGGGGCTCGGCGGGGCGGCCCAGGCTCTCGGTGCCCGCCCCGGGGCGGTGCCGCAGCCCGTGGGGTCCCATGGCGGCGCGGGGGTGGCGGCCGGCGGCGGCGGCGATCGCTGCGGGGCGGCCCGGCGGGGGCGGCGGTCCGGGACGGGGATCGGAACCGGTCCCGGAACCGGCCGCCCCCGCTACAGCCGCGCTCTACGTGCATGTGAGCGGGGAACCCCGGGTTTGCACACGTGGGGGGGGGGGGGGGGGGCACGGGGACCCCGGGTTTGCACACGTGGGTGTACAAGGGACCCCCGGGTTTGCACACGTGGGGGTGCACGGGGACCCCGGGCTTGCACACGTGGTGGGAGCGGGTAGGGCACCTGGGGCTTGCACACTTTAGGGGAGGGACGCCGGGGATTGCACACGTGGGGGGCACACCTGGGACTCCGGGGCTTGCACACATTGGGGAGCGACCGTGGGACCACGGGGCTTGCACACGTGGGGGTGCATGCAGGACCCTGGGGTTTGCACACGTGGGGGTGCATCCTGGCCTTGCACATGTCATGGAGCACACCTGGGGGGTCCCCGAGCCATCCACGTGAAGGGGGGGAGGCACCCACGGGGCACGCACCTTGTGCCCCTGGGGCAGGTGGGAAGCACCGGGGCCGGTGCATGGGGCTGTCGCCCTCCCCAAAGTAGGGTACCTGGGGGTGCAGCCATCCCCCACGGCATCCCGTGCCCGCAGTGGCCCTACTGCCGCAAGCGCTGCTCCTACTGCAACTTCAACAAGTACGTGGTGCCGGCGGTGGACGAGGCGGCCGTGCGCGCCTGCCTGGTGCGGGAGGCACGCACCCTGCTCCACCTCAGCCAGGTGCAGAGGTGGGTGCTTGGGGAGGTCTCGGGTTGGGGGGGCGCGGGGCCCTTGGGTACCTGCCCGCAGCCTCCCCACCCTCTGCCCTACAGCATCACCTCTGTCTTCTTCGGAGGGGGCACCCCCAGCCTGGCCAGCCCCCGCACCATCGGAGCAGTGCTGGAGGCCGTCGCGGGGGCTGCCCACCTCCCCGCCGGCGCCGAGGTCACGCTGGAGGCCAACCCCGGCTCTGCCGGCACACCGCGCCTCGCCGGCTTCAGGGAAGCTGGCATCAACCGCCTCTCCATCGGCGTCCAGGTGAGAGAGGTTCTCCCTCGTCCTGTCCGCCGCAGCTCCCCGTGCCCCCCCACTGCCACTGCACTCCCTCCACAGTCTCTGGACGACGCAGAGCTGCGGCTGCTGGGCCGGGAGCACACGGCAGCGGAGGCGCGGGGGGCCGTGGAGGCGGCGCGGGGGCTCTTCCCCGGCCGAACCTCCATCGACCTCCTCTTCGGGCTGCCGGGGCAGAGCCAGGACACCTGGACCCGGTGGCTGGAGGCGGCACTGGGGCTCTGCGACGACCACGTTTCCCTGTACCAGCTGACGCTGGAGCGGGGCACGGTGCTGGCGGCGCAGGTCTGGGGGGGGGCCCTGCCCATGCCCCCCCAGGACCTCCTGGCTGACATGTACCAGACAGCCCGTGCCATGCTGGTGGCTGCTGGCTTCCGGCACTATGAGGTCTCCAATTTTGCAAGGAAGGTGGGGTGCCCCCCATGCCGTGCCCCCCCCTCAATGCCATGCCACCCCCACAAGCAGGCTCAGCCCCCCCTCACCCCATGCAATGCTCTCCCCCAGGGCGCCCTCAGCACGCACAACCTCTCGTACTGGCGGGCCGAGCAATACATCGGCGTGGGGCCGGGTAAGCCAGAGTGACGGGGGTCTGATGGGGGGGTGCGTGCGTGACTGTGTGTGCCCCCTGAACTCCATCGTCCCCCCCCACTGCCGTTGCAGGAGCGCATGGGCGGTTTGTGCCATGGGGTGAGGGTGGCCGCAGCCGGGAGGCCCGTGTCCAGACGCTGGAGCCTGATGCCTGGATGCGGGAGGTGCAGAGCCACGGGCACGGCACCAGGAAGCGGGTGGTGCTGAGCCCGCTGGAGCAGTGAGTATGGGGGTGTCTGCCCCCCCCCGCCCCACGCCCTCTTCCTTCACTGTGCCGCCTCACAGCTCTCCCATGTGCCCACAGGCTGGAGGAGGTGCTCGCCCTGGGACTTCGCACGGACGAGGGCATCACCCATGAGGTGAGGAGCCACCCATGGGGGAACCCAGCATTGACCTGCCCCTAAATCACTAACGACCTTCTTCACCCCGGGCGCGCAGCGCTGGAGGCAATTCTCCCCCCACCTCAGCCTGGAGGCCGTGTTCGGGGTGCCGGGGGAGGCGAAGGATCTACAGCAGCAGGGTTGGCTGGTCCTGGACTGCGGGTGAGCCCTGGGGGTACCATGGCGGCGGTGGGGAGGGTGGTCTCCTTCGCAGAGCCAGGGCTCAGCTGCCGCTTCTTCCCCAGCGGCCTGCGGTGCAGCTGGGAGGGCCTGGCCCTACTGGACTCCCTGCTGCCCGACCTGCTCTGCCAGCTGCAGCACCGCTGGGCCCTGCCAGCCGCCCTGCCGCGCCCTGGCCGGGGAGCTGAGGAGAAACCCGGCGGGGGACAGGGCCGGTAGCGAAGCCGCGGGGAGCACAACGGACTCGCGGGAGTTGTGAGCGGTGGAGAATAAAATACGAGGACTGTGTGCCGGCTGAGAGGGGTGTTGGAGGCGGCGGCACCGGGCCGCTGGAGGCGGCTCCTCCCCGGGCGCTGCAAGGCTGCGGTGCTCGGTGCTGCAGGCCCAGCTAGGCCGCTGCCGCGTTGCGCATGCGCAGAGCCCGGGCCGGAGGGCGTGTACAACTGGCGCCTGCGTACAGCGGGTGGCGCCGTCCCGTCCTCCGGAAGCGGTACCATAGAGCGGCGGGCGGGAGGCGCCTCTCTAGGCGGCGCGGGCGGTGTCTCGGTGGTGTGCGGGCGGCGTTGCCATGGCGCCCGGGCGCGGAGCGGGCCGGCGGGATGCGGCGGCGTTGCTGGGGGCCCGGCCCGGCCCGGCCCGGCGGGAGCCCCGACCCGGTACACCCCCGGGTACGGCTCAGCAGGCGGCTGGCGCCCGGGCCCCGGGCCTGGCTTGTGCCCTCGGCACGGCCTGGGGGTCCCCGCCGCGCCCGAGGCGGGCGTTGAAGCCGCCGTGAACAGCCGCTTCCCCGCCCAGTGACCCTCCCTTTTCATTATTCTTGTGTTTTTTTTTTTTTTTTTCTTTTTCCTACGCGTGTCAGGGAGTCAGTCCCAGCTGGAGGGACCCGCAGGTTAAGGATAAGGGGAGAAACAGATCCCCGGTGGGATCGCCTCAGCTGCGGCCCTGCCTGTGCCGGGGAGCACTGCCCTGTGCCCGGCTCTGCAGGGGTTTTACTATTTAAGAGCTGTTTTGCTATTTAGGAGCTTCTGAAAATCCAACGGCTTGCTGTCTGAGGTGTGCTTGGTGAGCGTAGCGCAGCTGTGCAGGGAGGCTGTGGGCTCGCGCTTGCAGCTGGAGCAGGAGACTTCCCAGGAGTTTTTTCTTTTACCTGCGGGAAGCACAGACTGTATTTCTCTCAGCCGTTGTCTCTCGTCGAGAATAAAGCGTGGGACAGTTGAATGCTAGTGACCTGCTTTGGTCCTTGTAGCTTTTCAGAGTTTGATTTTCCAGTTATAAGAGATGCTGAATTTAATTGTTCTGTGCCACTTTAAAAAAAGACCCACCCCAAAACATAGTTCAGCTGGAAATGAATAACCAGGCTGAAAGAGAAAGATGGGTTTTCCTTGGGAGACTGAAGAGGAGGTCTCTTCATCTGTTTTTCAGACAAGAAGGAAAAGACACATGAACTGTCCTCCTCGGCAATTGCGGAAGAGTCTGAGCCTGTTTCATGTGTTCTGCAAGGAGATGACATCCAGGCGCTTGCAATTAAGGTGGAGGACCTGGAGAAAGTATGTATTTTTACTGACAGAAACAGCTGCTTTAACTGACACTCATTTTGTGTGTTTAACAGAGAGTGCTGTCCATATACTTAAACCAAAACCCACTCTTGGAGTTCAGTTCTCATTCCATTTTGTCTGTCCTGCTTTTTATGACTTGTCAGATCATCAGGTTCAGTTGCTAAAAGTAAAGGATTGTTGATCCTTACACAATCTTTTCAAATGGGAAGATAAGTCATCCACCTCTTCAGAATTACATTTCCAACTTTCTGGTCTAATAAGACATATAAGTTGTTTAGTTACTCTCACGGCATCCCTTCCAAAAATTGGGTCGAACTGTTGAGTGGAAGCATTTGACACCAAGTGACACAGCAGAAAACTATTGGGAAAGTGATATCAGCCTGTGCTGATATGACTTCTCTGTGTATCCTAGAAGGATCAGAAGGAATGAAGGTGAGTCAGTATGTACCTAACTGCATTGTGACTGTTTATTTTCTGAAGCTCCGTGCTCCATACCTTCCTCATGATGCTGGGAGAATTCCAGTTAGGAAGGAATACCTTGTTCGAAAATATCGACCCAGAGAGACAAAGAAGGCAACACATCTCCTCGTAGCATGTCGTGCTTCCCCAAAAGCACACAGGGAACCACTGACTTTTTCTGGTAGAGTTAAACTTCATGTCTTATCTTTAGATTTTGGTTTTGCTAAGCCTAGCTTTAGCGACCTGGCTCTGGGATTGGGTTTTTGTGTGTGTGTGTGTTTGTTGTAGGACCAGGACTGTTTGGTGATGGCTGTGAAGAGATTCTCCCCCATCACATTTTGGGAAGTCTCCAGGAGTTCAAGATGGAAGCCTTAGCCAGAGGAAACACTCAGGTTGGTTTGTAAAGTTACAAAAATGCGGCACTTTTCTAGAGGTGGAGTGCAGTGCCTACAGTACCTTTCAGTGCTTTTCAGCGCTTTTCAGCACCTATCAGGAACAGGTCAGGCCTGAGGTGTGGTTTTCCCAGCCTCGTCATACTCTGTGGGGAGGGCTTGCCTTCAGAGAAACTGCACCAGCAGGTTTTGAAGTCCCGTGTGCAGGACGAGGTCGTGGAGGGAAGAATTATGCAGGCTTCCTCTTTCATATGTGCTTCTGCTGATGGCATCAGGCTTGCAAGGGAAGAGCTGGTGTTGCAGCAATGCCATTGCTCGAGTCTAATTACTCAGATAAATCCTTCCATTGTTTCTGAGTGTGTTCCTAGTGCTCTGTTTTTGTTCCCCTCAGAGTGATAAGGTGAAAGTACTGTCAATCTGAAGAATTCTTTTCTCCTCCCCTCTTCCATTCTTGTTGCGGTGGCCGTGTGTGCATGGAGAGGTTAATTTAATGTTTCCTTTCTCTTCAGATAGCAGATTTTATTGAGGTTTCTCATCCAGATGTTACTGCAGCAGCTTTAAAAGAGGAACATGGAGGAGAGAAGAAGAAAAATGTTCATCAGACCCCACTGGCAGAGCACAAAGCTCTCCAGAACTGGCACCGTAATATGGCAATCAGGAAGAAGCAGGAGAAATATCTAGGAGGTGAGAAAAGCCAAGGCCTTGTTCTGTGAAATTCTGTGTGCAGATGGGGGAGTTCGATGGCACCACAACAAACTGTAATGGTCATAGCTGACTGGGATTAATCCTATTGCTGTTGCAGTCTACTTCCATGTTCTCAGAGCTCCCCATGCTGCTAGTGCTAGTGGCCGTGGATGCTGTGGGGAAGTGAGCTGGTGGTTCTGGTTGAGGGAAGAACAGTGGATTTGGTGGGGGACAGTGTAGGGAAGTTACACATGAACAATAATAGTGGTAAAGGCTGTGCCCAGAGGAAGCGTAGCACCAATGATTTGGCCTTCCTTCTTTATAGAAATTCTTCAAAGGCCAGAGAATGAACTGCTCATGAGCATCTCAGAGGATTACAGGCAAATCCAGGAAGAACGTGACATCATTGACCGGAGTCTCCCTGCCCTGCTTCCTGGAAAGGTGAGAGACCCACTTCCTCTGCATCCTGATTGCTCTGTTCTTGTGAAAGAGCTAAGACGCTGGTGTTATGAGTAACATCTCTGAAGACCTATCATTAGATACTTATCAAAGCCACTATAAGTCCTTCAGCTGAGTGTGCAAGCAGGGTTTTCAGTAACTTCAAAAACAAAAACATGAACTGTGCTATCCGTACTAGTCAGAGGAAAGTGGTGGTGTCCTTTGGCTCCTTGCTAACAAACTGCTGTACATGGGCAAGTGCCACTTCTTGATTATCACCAAAGACTGTTGCACACTGGGAAGTGGCAGGGGTGCGTGCCACAATTGATGTTCCAGGGAGGGAAAGATCTGATAGCTTTAGGCTCAAATTTTAGTGATTGCCATGGAGAAAGGGGTATGGGTAAGTCAGGAGGATTATGGGAGTATCCTATGTTAAAATAATTTTTTTACACTTATAGCACTATCAAGGAATTTGCATTTATGTGAGGCATTATTTTAATATCATTCAACCTTCATGTTGCCCTAGCTAGAAGTAAGTCCTTTGTCTTTGACAGCAGCCTGGTAGAAATTTTGGCTTGTTCTGCAGAAAGTGGTAATTTATACGCTTCAAAATAGCCGTATAAGCAGAGTTAGACCCCGTTTTCTTTTTAGCTTCTAGTCCCTGTGAAAATAGCATGCAGCCGTATGCCTCTGAAAGTGTCAGTGGGAGTCTTGTTTTCCCCCATAGGGTTACCGAAGAGGAAGCGAGTTCTGGAGCCAGCCCGAGCGTATTGGAGATGAACTCACAGGCTTGACGATGACACTGACTCAGAGAGAACGTGGCTACCCAGAGCCAGTCACTCATGTGGGGAAGCCCCACACTGTCCGGATGGAAACGGGTAAGGAAGGGAATGTTGCAGAGAGCTGATTCCATAGAAATGGGGTACAAGTGTGGAGGGAGCAGCACAAAGAAACAGTGACTCCTGCGACTATGGAGGCTTCACATTATAGTTGTTCCTTGCGGTAGGTGCAGCACAAGCTGCTTCCCAGTCATCTGTTGGACCTCCTGTCTTTAAAACACCATGAGACCAAAGTCTACCAGAGAGTGAAATTAATAAGCATGTGGGTATGTAGACAATGAGCTCTTGTATGGGTATTTCCACAGGTGTGAAGCCTCCAAAGAGGATTCCTTTCCATCTAACCTGGGATAAAAGTCTTTTCCTGAAACATCGACGGCAGGAGCTAAAATCTGTCCTAGAGGAGCTAGATTTTTATAAGCCGGTAAGACTAGAGGAGTGAGGACATTCTTTGCATCTCTCGTCTTTTGTCAGATGCTGTAGAGTAACACAGAATTGCCAAGAACTGGATCTGAAAAAGCATTAGGAATCTAAAACTTAGCCCCACAGTACTTATCTTGGAAGTTTCCACATTTCCAAAGGGCCACACCCATGAAAGAGTTGTCTGGCCTCCCTAAGTGTTGCATGGAGTGGTCTAGGAGCCTCAGAATAGGAGCCCGAACCAGCAGCATGCAGCTGCCAAGAACTAGGCAATAAAAAAACCTGCCCAGTACTGGTGTAGGACTTTGATTTAGTGCCTCAGGGCAGAGGGAAGACACCTTTACCCACGTGGAAGACACGCATCTGAAATAATCTCCTGAAGGCAGGTAGCCCCTCCTCTTAAAAACGGAACAAACCTCACCTTTTTGTTTCTGAAACTTGGCTCTGGGGATGAGAAACGTGTGTGAAGGAGACTTTTCCCATCCATGCATCATTTGTAGTGGGGAGTGCAGTCATCTAGGATTCTTGGGAGACCCAGAATTGGTTCCTTCCCATGTCTCTTGAACATTCGTTGGCTACCTCTAAAAACCATCGTAGGAGCAAGATATCTCAACTTCACTTTACTTGTTGGTACATTTGTCTGGTATTTTAACTTCCTTTCTATATAGAAAGAGAAATCGTGAGTTGGTCATTTTTCTGTATGTCCAGGATCTGGATGGACTGGAGGTGATCGGTAAAGGGCAGCCTTTCACATCTGTCTCAACAGAGCCTTTTCCGCATTCCACCACTTCTGAAGAGTCTGAGACCCTGTAAGTTTTACTTCATGGCAGAAATAAAGAATTTTGGGTATGCACCACCAGTCCATAAGGGTATCCTTAGCTGTTCTTATCCGGAACAGAGAGGAGTCTCCACTGGGGCACAATAAAAGGCATATTCTAATATTATAATCACCAGGTTTAGGAATCGAGCAGTTCTTTTGTGCCTTGGGGCCTTGTGCCTAAGGAGCAAGAATGAGAGAAAAGTTTTTTTGGAGGCCCTTCCTCCAGTCTTCCCTCTGTATGGCTCCAGAGCTTACATTAGGCAGGGTGAGGATTCTGCCCTGAGTTACCTCCATCGGATTGTCTTTTTCCAGCCTTCCACTTCCATCATTAATTTGCCTTTTATCCCTGTCCTGTCCATCTGTAACAGGCACAACCCAAGGGCCTCTTGTCCTTATTC
The DNA here is from genome assembly GCF_947461875.1 of Haliaeetus albicilla. Taxonomy (NCBI): domain Eukaryota; kingdom Metazoa; phylum Chordata; class Aves; order Accipitriformes; family Accipitridae; genus Haliaeetus; species Haliaeetus albicilla. The sequence continues at coordinate 36,234,749 of NC_091494.1, forward strand.
AGTCATGTACCCTCAGCCTTCCTTAGGCAGGTATCATTCTTTAATATTCTGGCTGTCCTGTCCTCCTTGATGGTGACCAGTAGCTAGCTGGAGTTTACCGTATCTGCAGGGCTCTGTCCCTAAAGAGATGACTGTGTGGAAAAGCGTTAGTTGGGATTATTTCTTACAGGGTCTTGTAAATCACCCCTGATTCTCCTCTCTCTAAAAGTGAATTTCACTCCACAAAAATGCTGGCTCTTGTTTTCTTTAGCAGTGACACCTCAAGGGACTACCCTGATGTGGTTCCAGAAGCAGTACTGGGTCCATCTTTAGATTTCTGTGGCCAGCCTGCTCGTTGGATCAGCTGCATCACTTCTTGCAGGGTAATTGCGCCCTTTTTATCGTTTAGTCAAGCTAAGCCTGCTTGAGTTCCCAAGTCATAGCTGTACAATGAGTGTCACTCCCAGGCCAGAGAATGGGGGATTTATTCTGAGCATAATAGAGTATCCTTATGTTTGCTCTGGAGAGAGCTAGAAACAGAAGGGGTTGCTCTCTCTGTGGTGTAAAGCTCAGATTCCCAGGCTCTCTCTGTATAATGGCCACTTCACTGGACCTGCCTTACAAGTTCTTCTACCAAGGCTCAGCGCCTTATTTGTGGTATGACTTCAGGCAAGATAAAGCCTGCTAGGTAAAGTAGACATAGTTATCTATGTCTTTTTCCTCTTCCTTGTAGAATCAAATTGGCATTGCTGCCCGGCTCACCTTTGAGACTCTGGCTGGTGAAAAAGCTGAAAGCTCCCTGATGGTGAGCAATGATGGCACAACTGCCATCTGGTATAACTGGATGAGGCTTCCCCAGCAGATTCCCTCCAGAGAAACCAAGGGGAAGAGGATGCAGTGTTTTTACTTTGATACCAGACCAGGTATGAGAGCTGCTCATCTCCGAGACCTTTGTACATAGAGCAGAGATCACGTATTCAGGAGTTATCTGAGATGCGGAGTCTGACTAATGGCAGAGCCAGCCTGTTGGGTGATTCTCCTTAGGAAGCCACCCTAGGCATCAGAGCTGACTCACACCAAAAGAGGTGTGCGAGGCAGATCCCTTTCATGGAACTTAAAGGAGGTTGCTCCTACTCTGAATGTAAATGGGTGGAATATTGAGAAGTGAATCATTTTCTGATGGCAAACTGGGCATAATCTGCCAGAGAGAGTACTGAGCTGGCTGTAATAAAAGGAGTGTGCAGTGGAAATAACACCAGTTCAGCAACATGGTGTCTGGGAGTAAATCTGGAAGGAGAAAAATAGCTGGATGAAGTGTGATAACCAGCTAAGCTATGGGGAAAGAGCCTCATGCAGAGATAAGGACACTTGGGGTGGATTGGAAAAGGGTCAAGTTAACCAGGTGGTTTCTTGCGGACCGATGCATCTTCTCTCTTATTTCAGGTGTAATTTTGCCTGGGGAAACTAGGAAGTTTTTCTTTCTTTTCAAGTCAGAGAGAGCAGGCATTTTCAGCGAGTCCTGGGAATTTGGGACACATCCTTTGTTATTAGGAGGAGCTCTGCTGCAGGTGACCCTTTGGGGAATTGCTGTGTATGAGGATAAATTGGCTGACCTCAGAGAGAAACTGGAGGTAACCAAGCATGTAACTGAGTAACTCTGAGCTTTGAACTTAGTATGCAAATAAAGGGTAAGGGTGGGAGTGGATGACATGGTATTTTTATTGCTATGCAATCAGGGCTGAGAGTGAGATGATTATTTATTTACGGAACATCTGTACATACTTGAGCAGGTTTGCTAAATAAAATGGAAGAACTCTGCAGTCTATTGTAATGTTGTTAATAAAGACATGATTGTGTCTCCTAAACCATTCGCACTGGTCCTTTAAAGAATGAATATTCTGTTGGTAATGAATTTCATTAGTTACTCAGTGGGGATGGGATTATGTGTCGTACACTATGCTATCAGTTAAGGTATAAACTGAAAATTACACGATGCTTTGAAAAGTATACTTTGGGGGAGGATTTGTAGGGTTTATTTGAAAAGCCGTTGTAAGTATTGCCCTGCTTAGCAGGGATTGCAGTTATTCTTGTCCTTGTAACCCTGTATAATGTATACGTGTGGTTGCTAGTGTGGGTGTGAATTTGTTTGAGTGTCTTTATATTGAACGGGCACTCACACATGTCGTTCTTGTTGTGGTGCCTCAGAGTGACCTGGCTGCTCGAGAAGGTGCTACTATAGTAGAAGAGAGTCTGAAGGAACTTCTTGTCCGAATTCGGACCCCAGAGCGCACCCCATCTCCTGTGGGTGCCTATGCCACAGAGGAAGAGTTGTTCCACCAGAAGAATCCCGAGGTGACGTTTGCTATTTGATTGGCTACACAACTGAAATAGCAGGGAGGGAAGACCCATGGGGCTGGTGCATCCCTGGGTTTCTGGAGGCTGGCATAGTCTGCCACAGTGGCTTTAACAATTAAGTTTGTAGAGGAAAGGCATAGCTCATTTCACTATTTACCTTTTCCCCATTATCACAGTTGCATTATCAGCATCGAGTGGTAAAGCAGCTGCATGAACTATGGAGACAGCACATGACTGTTCCTTCAGCCCTTGAGGAGAAAGTGCCCTCGGGCCAGAAGAGCACTGCGGAGGACATGCAGTTCCAGGAGGGTACCTCAGAGGCTCTCCCTGCTCAGAGCAGCACCACAGAGGTCCCATGCTGGAAGAACACACTCCAGGAGGCTCTGAGTCAAATGATGAATGTGGAGGAGGAAGAACCAGGCCCCTCAGGATGGAACCTCTCCTTAGAAGACTTTAAGCAGGTGGTCACCCCTGTTCCCTCTAGTGCTATGACAAGCTGATGGTGTTTTCATTTTCCTTAAATGAAGGAAAATAAATAGGCTGGCCTACCCCAGTGTGAGCCCACCCAAAGGTCTGCTCCCAATGTGCTGTGAGTTAGAGAAGATTTATGATGTGTTTTGCAGAAAAGCACTTCAGCTCTGCTGACCACACCCTCAGTGCTCTTGTAAAGAGATTCTCAAGAGAGACTTTGAGGGCTGTTGTGTAAAGAAGAAAAGAGAACCATGCAATGTAATAGATATTTTAAGCTCTTCCCCCATTAGCTTTCTGTCATCCTAGGACTGAATACGGGGGGCAAGCTAATCCTACAGCCTCCTGTGGCTTCCCCAAGGGCTCCTCTCCTTGAAGAGTCCTTCCTATTCATCAGAGTCCTAAGGGGGCACTCATGACAGGCTGTGGATAAAGTACAGACCTCCCTAGATTAAAGCAAGAGTGGTTTGGATTCTGTCAGCACAGTTTTTCTGTAGTGCTCTCTTGGAAACCTCTCTGCTGCTTTTATAACTAATCTTTACTTCGAGGCCCTCTAACTCGCTAGAATCCCTGTTCTCCAGCACACCTGTGATGTTGCAAAGGGACTTACTGTGAATCTAACTGGGGGTTCAGGATTGCTCCCCAGATCTTGGGTCGCATGCGCACCTTGGCTAAATCCCAGCCATATTGGGGGCTACACCTGGGTGTGTAAGTGCCCAGCACAACCTGGTTTCAGACTGGTGTCCAGGAAGAGAGCCGTGGTGTGCTCCATTGAGCTCCGGGTCCAGATGACTGGGAATGAAGACTGAGGCGCGCTCCATGAACCCTGTGTTTTCTCTCACATCAGGCTATAAAGTCAATCCCCGAGGCGGAGCAGCGAGAAGAAGCACTGACCCAGCTCAATAAGGCAGCACTGGAGCTTTGCGTTGGACAGAGGCCAACTCAGTCAGACCTTTTGTATCAAACCTGGTGCGTTAATGTTTGCAAGATAAAGCTTGTAAATGCATCGTGTGATCAGCAGCCTTAGCAAGCTCTGTTGCAAGCATTGTGATTCAGAGTGCAGATATTTATACGAGGTCTAGAAGTCGTCTTTACACTCTGGTTTTTTTATAGCTTAATTGTACCAGCTGACCCATATGCCTTTTTGGTTTTTTTCTGGAGATAAGTTTAGAATATTAAATTAATGTAATTTTGGGGAGTATACAAGATTATTTCTGGCAAGATTATTTTAGTCTGTATTTATGAAACCTTTGGGTAATTTTCTGTACACTTTTACTCAGATAACTGTATCCTCCCTCATACAGTCTCTCTGTTTTTTGCTCAGGCTTTCAGACTGTAAACATATCAACAGCTTCTAGTTGCTTCTAAATTAGAAGGATGCGGGTTCCTCTTGGTAAACACAGAGAGCAGGTTGATGCTGATTTACCAACATGTTGAAGAGCAGATCTGGTTTCACAGTAATATTTATGGGTCCATATGAGCTCATTGGTTTGCAAACCATTGAGACCTCAGAGGGTTCTAACATGAGGAAAGTAATTTAGCATCCCTCTGCACAGATTTTTAGATGGTGGGTGTTATGATATTGGTTTAGTTGGACAGAGCAGCTCTCAGCTGTGAGGTGCCATCACTCCTGGGCGCAGGGTAAAACAAAATAGCAATTGCTGTACTTGTCTCTCTTCTGATTGTGACACTTTTCTCAGTCTCCAACTGTGGCGTGAAACAATCGATGGTCTGGTGAGTCACTCTCTGAAGCTGAGATCCCTGCTTGGCTTGCCTGAGAAGGACACCTACGTAGATGTTGTTCCAGAGGAAACAGGTAAGTGGTGGTTTTTGCACAGCAACTGGTTTCTGTGGACTGTTGGAAATCCAGAAAACGTGCTGAATTTCAACTGAAATGGCAATTTCAGCAGTTCCCCCTCAAAGCTTTTATAAGAAAATGCGTCAGAAAAAATGGCAGATTGCGTGATACTAATTGTGATCTGTGGTTTGGTGTAATTAAAAAAACACCACACAAATAAGCCTTTTAATTTAGCTAGATGTAGCCATGGTTTTCACACAGACTAACCCAAACAACCCTATCTCACTCACTATTAGCTATCTTACAGGCTTGTTCTGATACACGTCTGAGACTTGTTCATTCCTTATTTAAACAAAGTACTCTTCAAGGTATTGTTTTTCAGCGCAGTACAGCTCAGATTAATAAAAAGAGGAAAATACATTGCAAGAGTAATATACTTCCGCTGCATGAGTGTAGTGGGCTTGCCTTTCTAGATGTGAAAATGTTGCTTTTGGGTAATTGAAATTCTTTCTTTTGTAGTGGAAGTAAAGCAACCTATAAAAGGAGGAAAGGAAGACAGAACAACTACTAGGAAAGAAGAGAGAAGGTCATTTGGTGGTAAGGATAAAGAAGGCAAAAAAAGAACAACAAAGACAGCAGGCAGAGAGAAGGAGGTATGTGTTGGGATGCCTGTTGAAACCTAAGTGCTGGGGACAGTGTGATCCATTCTGAGGTTGTGTATCCTGAGTTTGAGCTGATTTCCAACCCAGTGAAAGACATGCTGCTTCTGGGAGGTGCATCTTGCAACAATCTGAAAGATGTTTTGTCCTATGTAACTTTTTTTTTTGTCTGTCCCTGAATAGGAATGTCCAAGCAGCAGAAAGTTAAAAGTAAAAGATGAGAAAAAGCTGAAATCTGCCACTTCATCGCAGGAGGTGAAAGAGGGAGCACAGAGCGTGGAAGCTGTAACTACAGATAGAGTTGAGCCTCTTCAGGAGCAGGTGGACCCTATTTTGTTTGCAACATACCAGGAAAAGCTTTATATTGAAGTGAGTCTGACCAAAGCTTATATCTTTGTTTTTGTTCTTTGCTTGTAAGCTTACATTGAAGATTAGGTGGAGAGGTAAGCATTTTGTTAAACTCAGAAAACTGACAAACATATGTCTGTAATTCTGTAGCAAGGTAAGTGTGAAATACAAGGTAAGATGTCCTTTATTCCAGCCTGGAATCTGTTCACATAAATCCAGCCGTCACATAGCCACATGCGGGATTTCTATCTGGGATGTCTTTAGCATGCTTGTGGACTCTTGAGGGATCAGCAGAATTAATTGTATTTCAGATGATGTTAAACACATTTCATAGCCAGAAAAGTTATTACTAGAGCTAAGTGCTGATAGCAGGCAGCCACTTTTACATGATTGTGTGCATGCCCATACGTTAATGTGTGTGAGAAACCATCTCTCTGTCTGTCAGTCTGGTCATCAAGATTTCTTCATGTGTTTTCACTGCAACTATCTTCTGTTAATTTCTGCTGCAGGTTTATGGACTGCTGGATTCAATGGTGAGCAAAATGGTTTCTTTATTTGAGGAACTAAAGAAAAAAGGTGCTCTAAAGTGGGAGAGTGAAGGCCTTTATAACTAGAAATAGACTTTTAAAAATAAATAAATAACCATATTTACACAGATCAGGTGGCGATTCTTCTTTCTGGCATGATGCAGTGATTGCAAATACTGGCCTGCCTTTTTTGTGACATCTTGTGATGTGAGAATATTGCTAGATCATCTGTTACTTCCACAGATGATCGCTTGCCAAGAAGAGACAAGGCAAGAAATATCACAGCCTCAGAAACCGTTAAGACTGGCAAATACTGGCATTTCTGCTAAGGAAGAAGAATTTAAAAGCGCCAGTCAACATGAGATATGTCTTATTCTTTGCTTCTTGATCTTGCTTGGCTAGCAGGTGAGTGAGCAGAGAGCGTCCCTTGTACTCATGAGTCCAACTACCAGGATAGTAACTTAGAAAAATTCATCCCATTTTTGATCATATTTTTGACTCTTGTCCAGTCTGCTCTCAGGACTTGCTGACAGCACTATCCCAAAGGGTGTGCTACCCTGCCTGGTTTTATACCCATTGGTTTACTTCTTGTGCTGATCTTGCCATCTCTTTCCATCCAGCTCAAGGTACCCATGCCCCATTCTGAGCCAGCTCTTACTTGCTTCCTTCCAGGACTAATCACTCTTGAATTCAAGTGAGTGAAATTCATGCCATAAATATTGTGAGCATGGTAAGGCCTTGTGTTAGAGCCATCCGTGCTGCCTCTTGCAGCCTGCATGCACGTCTGGGCTTATCACTGCTTTCTCTCTGGGTTTCCTTGTGCATTGCAGCTGGAATGGAGCTTTCTGTGGAGGCATTCCAGGTCTGAGTGTTGCACATTCTGCAGCTGGGCTTGGGTCAGAGCAGGTTTCCAAGGCAGAGCGAGCTCAGTGCAGGGTCTCTCTTGACCTGGCATCAAGAGAGACATGGCGTATGTCAGTAAAGTGCCATCTTCCTGCAAAAGCAGCTGGACGGCATTCCCCAGAAAGGCTTTGGCCCTGTAAAGAAATTACATCAGTGTAGATTATTAATTGAGGTTTGTGATACCTTTGGGATTCTACGGCAGCAGATGCATATCCGTGCTGAGCATTGCTGTTAGAAATTCTGTACATCGCTGCACAGTTGCACCAGGCGTGTGTGCCTCGGGCACGTGCTCTTTTACATTGGCAGCCACGCTGACACGCATCTTGGAGCTGCACGTAGTGTAAAATAACTGTTCCTTCTGCAGAATTGTTTTCTTTTACTTTCTCATTTTAACTCATGTGCTGTCTCTGGGGTGAGGATGTATTCTTCCCCTTGGCTCCTGGCAGTACCATGGCAAAGTGCAGCTTATTTTTTTTGCTGGCCAGGTGAGGCCCCTCATGTTTTGAGATGCTTTCTCTTAGTGGGGTGTGGGGAAGCACTTTGGCTTCTGTGAAAGCTAGCAGCCTTTTCTGGCTTAGCGGGCATGAACCCACAAAGGGAATGTCTCTGCTCAGCATTCCTGTAGTGAGAATTTCAGCAACATTTTGAGAATTAGAAGGAAAAAGGCCTGAAGTTGGGGTGTGTCTCACAGGCTCTGACAATAGCTCCTGCCTCCCTGGAGATGATTATCAGCTTGTGAATATGCCCAACTCAAACAGCTCAAGCCATCTGTTTCTAGACAAGAGGGAGTCTGCACGTTATAGAGGCAACGTGATTGTCTCAAAAGCAGGAAATACTTTTATTGGGTAGCTTTACCTTGAAAGATGGCAAAGCCCATTCACAAGATCTGTGCCTCCAGTCCAGCCTATAGAAAGCAGGCTCCATGTATACCTCTGCTCACAGGAAAACTTGTTAATATGAAAACAGGTAGATAGGAGTTTCACATCAGTCACGTACCATGGAAGAATGTCCTAGGCTGGTCTCCCCTTCCAAGGGAGGAGCCTCGTGGCCCAGGGCGGGGGGGTGGCATAAGAACTTCTGCGAAGAACAAACCTGAATGCTGCAAATAGTCGTAATTTTTTGTCATAAACATTGCTAGTGCCTCTTACAGCCTTGGACAAGAATGTCCTCGAGGGACAAGGTACAAGCAGCACACAGGAAGAGATGTGCTGGGCCAACAAGCACAATACTCTGCTGTCTGGCTGCTGCAGCTTTTTCCGAGCCAGCTGCTTTTTTTTTTTTTCTTTTGCATTGATTTGTGGAAGTTACATGACTGGAACTGCAGTGGAATTAGAGCTGGCTTCCACAGAACACCTTTAGAAACATGTACCTCTCATTTACAGGCCTGGTGTGAGATGTGGGTTCTGTCACTAGAGCAGAGACCCTCAGGGCTGGTCAGCGCTGCACTCTGAAGGATGTGTGGATGCTCTAGTCCCTATAATGCCAAGTCCTAACAGCCGGGCAAGGAGAGTATTCCTTCTCCTCTCCCAAACCTGGGCGTTATTTGTATTAGTGTTAATAATTTGTGTTGTGAGAGGTGAGCGACCTTCCTGGTCTTCGGAGTTGCATACCAAACCCATCACGTGAGTCGGGGTCTGAAGACACCGTAACTATTAGGGAGGCCGGGAAGGGGAATTCCAGGAAAATGCTGCAAGCAGAAGGTGACAGTGCGTTTCCAGAGGCTTCTCAATGGCTGAGGGGGTCTGGGTGAGCAGGGCCCCCCAGGGCTGAGGGAAATTGGCTTTAGAGCCTTGCTGGGTCCTATTTGCTATGGCAGGGTTGTGGGCCACCTAGCAAAGCGAACCCCAAGTTGGTGCAGCCCCACTATGGCTCGTAGGGTGTTGTCCCTGTGGAGAGGTTCACTTTGCTTATTAAAAAATCAGTGCCTGAAGAGGGGCAAGCTGGCTGCCTCCGCCGTCTGATGCAGGTGAACTGGGAGCATTGGGAACAGAGGGAGAGGAAGGCCTGGATCTTGGGCAACCATGAAGAATGCCTCCCGCCACCCGAACTGGGGTGTTCTCCAGGTTGACCTGGAGGACGGTTGGGATGCTGGAGGTGTTCTTCTCACAGGCTGCAGCTGGATGCACGTTCAGCTTGCAGGGCTAGAGCCTGTTGGGAAAGTCGGGCTGATGAGATCTGCAAAGCCCCTGAAGGCACGTGGCCTCCCCGCTGCCTTCTCCCTGCAACCCAAGGCAGGAGCTTCAGACCTTCAGTGCCGGGACCTGGGGCAAGATGAATCTCAGCTCTGCGCGTTGTGCGGTGGGAGCATCAGAAGGAAGGCACGATCCCCCTCCAGAATGTCTCAGCACACAGGAGATGCTTTCCAGTATGGAAAATGTCAGTGATATTAAAAAGATTATATATATCCATAATACTTGAAGGCCTGTCAGTGATTAAAATGGAAGGCAGAGGCCGGGAGAGAGGGGGTGGCATTGAAATGATCGAGAGACATGACTTATTTTGTCATGTCATCTGATGCCTCCCTCTCTCCCCCCCCCCCGGCCAGGCTCTGGGAGCTCTTCAGAGCAGGGGAAGAATGCGCTCCAAATTTAGATCCCGGCCAAAAAAAAAAAAAAAAGGTAAAAAAAAAAAAATTAACAAACCCAAATTGCAACCGTGGCCTTGGGTACCAGAGAGGGAACTGCATTACGGGAGAGGAGGGTGGGTGGGGAGGGTCGGCATCCCTCCGAGCCACTTCCGAGCCCGGGGATGTTGATTTCTGTCTAAAAATAATGGGGGGGGAATAATAAAGCAAAGCAAGCAGCGCCTGGCTGGCTGCCAGCGAGGGGCAGTGACTGAGCATTTACAGCATCCCCGCCTCCCGCATGCGGCGGGGCAGGGGTTCGGCGCCGCATCCCCCGCGGCCGGTACCGCACCGCACCGCACCGGGGGGCGGGCGCGGAGGGGAAAAGGAAGGAAGGAAGGGGAGGGAACGGGGGGGGGGGGGTACCGGGGAGGCGGAGCGCCTCTGCCGGTACCCGGACCGGGGCTCGGATAGCCCCGAAGGGGTTAAGCCCGGACCTGCCCAGCCAGCCCGGCAAGTCGGCGGCGCGCAGCAGGGGCAGCGGGCGGGCTGCGGCCGCCTCCAGCCCGCTCCCACCGGCACCGGGCACCGGGCACGGCGGGGCCGCGCTCCGCTCCGCGCAGGTAAGCGGGGCTGCGCGCCCCTCGGCTGCGGGGGGAGGAGGAGGAGGAGGAAGAAGAAGCGGGGGGGGCGGGGAGGAGGAAGGTTCTGGACGCCGGAGAGTCGCGGGCTGCGGCGGGCCGGGGGATGCCGGGCCCCGGCGGGTATAGCTCGGTGGTGGGGAGACTCCCGGGCCGGGCTCGGGGTCCCCGCGGCGGGTGCGGATGCGGCCTCGGTCCCCGGGCGGGTTGCGGGGAGACGGCGGCGAGGCCGAGGGCTCCGGCCCGAGCCTTTCCCTGCCGCCCCCTCCGTGTCGGGCGCTGCTCCTCCCAGCCCTGCACCTGATCGGGGATGGAGCGAGGCTTTAATCCCCCCCTCCGGCCTCCCCCCCTCCTCTCGTCTGGCCCCTCTGCCCCCTCCTCCTTCCCCCCATCCCCTCCTGTTCCCCCTCCATGTTATTCCTCCTCCTCGCCACACCCCCCCCCCTTCTCCTCCGCAGTCCCCTGCGCCGGGCCGTGGGGCGATGGGGACCTGTCCCCGCACCCGGGTGTCCTTCTCCCACCTGGCAGCCTCTTGCTCAAGGTCACTGCAGTAATTCCATATGAGCTGCCGGGTGCTGCGGCCTTATCTCCCGCACAGCTTCTGTTTCACTCCCTTTATATTCTTGGGGGGGGGGGGGTTGGATATTGCATTTGATAAACCCCGCTGCCTTTAACACCCCTGGCAGCGCTCCAGCCAGGGCCACGCTCCTCTCACCCCTGTCCCAGCCCCTGCTTCCCATCTCTTCCCGCGCAGACTTCCCAGGCCATCTCGTGGTGGGCAAAGTCCAGCTGGGATCGGGTCTCCGGCCGGGACGACCGGTGTCGGAACCCGTCGCGCTGGACCTGGGGTTTGTCCTGCCGGGAGACCTGTTGGAGGCAGGAGGGACCGTCTTGCCCCAGAGGAGGAGTGCTGGTGTTTGCCGGTGTTTGCCGGTGTTTGCCAGGCCGGTGGCACCTTTGGAAAACGTGACTTTATCTCCTGCCTGGGAGTTGGTGGAAAGCGGAGTGTGGAACCAAGTCCCGGAGGACTTTGCCGTGTCGCTGCCCTTGTTCCGAAGGCGTTTCCGCGCCAGGCGGGCGACGGCGTTGCTGTCCACACCGTGGGCTCTCCCGGCGGGATCCAAAGGCCGCACTGACGGGCTGCATTGCGAAAGGGAATCGATACAGGGAAGCGTCTCGAGAGAAACTCTGGCCACCTGCGAGTGTGGCTGTGCCAGGATCCATTCTGACTCACGGGGGACGTTGCTGGCGGAGCCGTGGGGCGCCCGGCCGCTGGCCCGCGGGAGCAAGGAGGTGCTGGACTGGTCGCACGGGTTGTGTGGGAGCGTGGCGGGCACCGTGCGTGGCTTGTGGGCACGTCAGCACGGCCCCGGCCCAGCTCCGGTGGGAGGGAGCGGTGTCCCGAGCCGGGAGAGGGCTGGACACGGCACGGCGGCTGCGGTCCAGGGAGGTACCGGCACCTGAGGTGGGTGGTGGGATGGACACCGGTAATCGCTGTCTGCAGGCACTGCTGCATGGGGGAGATACTCCTCTGCCCGTAAGCTTTATCTCTTGGACAGGGAAAAAATTGCCAGTGAGTTTTGTTGCAGCCACTGTGGGAGCTCTGGGAGCAGCCCAGCTCCCCAGCCCTGCGGTGCGGCCCTGCTGAGGGCAAGGCAGCTCCAGGCAGCCTTTGCCTCCTGGCTTTTCTTGGCCCTCTGAGAAAATGAGGGTAAATGATGTCTTCCTACTGTGTAGGGAGAAGGTGAGGATTAGGACTAGCACCGAGTAGAGGATAGAGTTGTGATGTGCTCACCTGAAGACGGGTCCAGACTGACCCACGTCATTTTGCACCTGCATCGGGTGCAGCGCATCCCAAGGACGGGCACTGTCTGCCGGGGATGTTCCAGGGCAGCTCCCGGCTGCGCCAGCCCCTGCCACCCCGGCCCTAGGTCTGTGGGCAGAGAAGGATCAGGCAGCTCGGGGTTTTTGGGAGAGGGGGGGGTTGCGTTATCCATTCTGCTCGCTGACCTGGCGCTGGAAGTTAGCACCCCAAATTCCCCACCCCGCAGCAGCACGCGGTTCTGTACCTGCAGCCTCTCGTGGAAGCCAAATTCCTGAGTTTGCTGGGAAAACCCACCCGAGTGGCTGCCAGCACGGGTAAGTCGTGGCAGGCTCTGACTCACGACGGGATTTTGGTTTTGCACAACGCATGCTTGGTGGCACTGAGAATCTTGGGGCGACGGCTGAAGCGAGCGGGGCGGCGTGCAGCTGCAGATAGAGCACCTGGGGGTACAGGGGAGCCCCTGGTTGGCACACGTCCTGAGAGGCCTGAAACCAGCTTTGCCAGGATGGTGGGGCTGAGGCAGCCGGGATCTGGAGGAGGGAGCTGCCATTTTCAGGTAGTTACTTTTAGAAGCAGAAGTGCAGGGTAAAATCTCCTCCAAATGTTGCTGAATCCAGAGCCAAATCTCTTGGCAGCTCTGCAGTGCTAGGTATCGGCTTGCTATGAGATTTTTTTTCCCCTTGAGCATCCTGCATCCTGCATGTCTTTGGGTTAGCGAGTAGTGGCAGCCCAGCAAGGTGCACCTGATGCCCCAATGATGGGTGCTTCCACCTTGAGAAGTGTCCTGGGTGCCAGCCGAGGGCTCTGGGGACGGGTCTCGGTGGCTGGGGTGATACTGAGGTCTCCGTGTCCCTGTTCCCCTCTGCAGGCGCCGGTGAGGCTGCAGCCGTGACTGCTCATCCCTTCTTCACCATTCCTGCCCGCCGCCGGTGGGTCTTCGGCACCGCACAGCCATGACGACCTCGGCACTGCGCCGGCAGGTGAAAAACATCGTGCACAACTACTCGGAGGCAGAGATCAAGGTGCGGGAGGCCACCTCCAATGATCCCTGGGGACCCCCCAGCTCCTTGATGTCAGAGATCGCCGACCTCACCTTCAACACGGTGGCCTTCGCCGAGGTCATGGGCATGATATGGCGACGGCTGAACGACAGCGGCAAGAACTGGCGTCACGTCTACAAGGCCCTCACCCTCTTGGACTACCTCATCAAAACCGGCTCCGAGAAGGTGACCCACCAGTGCCGGGAGAACCTCTACACCATCCAGACACTGAAGGACTTCCAGTATGTGGACCGCGATGGCAAGGACCAGGGCATCAACATCCGAGAGAAGGTGAAGCAGGTGATGGCGCTGCTGAAGGACGAGGAGCGGCTGAAGCAGGAGCGGGCGCACGCTCTGCAGACCAAGGAGCGCATGGCCCTTGAGGGCATGGGCAGCGGCAGCCACCAGGTCTCCTACGGCCGCCGTGCATCGCCCTACGGTGACGACTACGGGCGGGCGCGGGGCTCACCCTCCTCCTTTAACTGTGAGTGATGCTGGCAGCTCGCTTGGGCTCACTCGGGCTCGCTGTGGGCTGGAGGCAGGAGTTGCATTTGGTTTGCACCTACCTGATGCCCAGCGCTCCTCTCCGCCTTTTGGGGGGGTGGTGGTGAAGCCCGTCTCTGTCCTGCGGGCAGAGGTTTGGCTGGGCCAGCGGTGAACCCCAAGAGTGGTGGCAGCTGGCGGTGCCTCAAGCCTTAAACCCACCCTTAAAGCTTGTTCGTGGTAGGGAGCTCTAACGTGGGGCTACGTCCCCTGGGGAAGCCACGCTGTGGAGCTGCGGGCATTGGAATGGGGGCCTGGACGAGGCTGCTGATATGCTCCGCAAAATACCCTAGTCCTGATGCCACTCCTTCCCCTTTTCAACCAGCATCATCCTCATCCCCACGGTTTGCCTCCGACCTGGAGCAAGCGAGGCCCCAGACGACGGGCGAGGAGGAGCTGCAGCTGCAGCTTGCGCTGGCCATGAGTCGGGAAGAAGCGGAGAAGGTACGGGTGGCTCTGCCTGCCCCAGGGCACGCGAGGCCGGGCATCTCCCTGCACCTTGCCTTGTCTGTAGGCATGGTGGGTCATTTCCCTGGGAGGAGGGAGGATTCTGGGGGCTGCCCAAGGCTGGTGCATACACCTGCAACTGCACCAGGCTGCTCGCGCTGTGCCCGGTATCCAAAATCACCAGCAGGCAGATGGAGGCGCGGGCTGTCCCTGCTCCCCGTCCTTGTACCAGCGGGGACAGCACCAGGCTGGGACCCATCCAGCCTCCCAGACCTCAGGGTGAACTTGCGGGGGGTCTTGATTCATCGCGACCCCCCGCCAAACTTGACTGCCCTCTTCCACTGAGGGCTTCTGGTCGAGCTGCCCCATTTCTCTTGCCTTCCTGCGGAGGTTTTAGGAGACGATGCCTTGCCCAGCGCTGCGGTTTGTGTGGTGGGTGGGGGGCCGGCAGTGTCCCTAGGACTGGGCACCAGGCTGGGGGCTCAGTGGGGCTGGGTGCTCCCTCCCACTGGCTGGTCCTTTCAAACCAGGCTAGAAGGAGCTCTGGAAAACCACACCAGGAGGAGCTGAGCAGGGATGCAGGCAGCAAGCGAGCTGCTGTCCCCAACCATGAAACCTCCCCCAGGGTTGTCTCCTCTCCTATCGGCTGGCCCCTTTTCCACCAGGGACGGCTTATTTGCACACCAGCTGAGATTGCCACTGGCTGGCACAGCCTGCGTGGAGCACGTGGGTACGGCTGGACACACAAAGTCAGAGGGACGTGGTGACGGAGGGGCTGTGTGCCCGGGCCGGCGGGTGTCCCCCCTGGGGCTGGCACCGAGCACTGCGAGCTCAGTCCTGCTGGGGCAGGGGACACGCTTTGGAGACGGTGCTTGCTGCTGCCCGTCTTCCCTGCCTGATGGAGGCTCTTTTGGAGATGGAGCAGAGCGTATATCCCTATTTTTGTCCTGGAATTGGAGTATTTATAGCTTCCACAGGCTGCTGCGATGAGCACTGTAGGAACATGCTCTTGAAAGTGTTGCCTGTTGGAATCCATCTGGGCTGCGCATACGTGTGCATGCTCACACATGCTTGTACAGGGGTGCACACATGCACACCCCCACTGGGGTCCCCATTCCCAGTCCCAGCTGGTCCCACGCTGCTGGACAAGCATCATGGGGTGGTGATCAGGGCTGCCCTGGCAGTATGGGGACAGCCTCTCCCCAAAAGCTGCCTCAGATCTGGGTGCTTTTCCCCCAGCAGAGCAGGGCCAGGCAGGATTCCCGCACCGAGGCCAGTCGGCATCACCAACCCTCCTCCCCAGCAAGCTGCCGGGGCAAGGGGACGCCTAATCAATCCCCTCTCCTCCGCCAACTGCATCGGAGTCCCCAAAAACCTCCTGGGGGAGATGCTGGATGCCTAATTTAGGGTTGTCCTAGTCTAGATGCAGAGGCAGGTGATGGGGTAGGGGAAGGAGCTGGGGTAGAGGCCGCAGGGGAGCCTGAGCGGGAGCTGGTTCGAGAGTGTAGGGGCAACGGGCTGGGGGTCCACAGCCAAAGCCGGACGGATGGGCACAGAGATGCTGTGCAGGCAGGTGAGGGTCTGCAGGAGAGGTGGTGGTGAGGACAGGGACCTCCAAGCAGTCCTGCGAGCTGAGGGCAAGCTGAAATGTCACCCCATTTCCTCTGTTGGCAGAAGCCACTTCCTCCAATTTCCAGTACAGATGAAGAAAGGCAATTGCAGCTAGCGCTCGCGCTGAGCAAAGAGGAGCACGAGAAGGTACCTGTGCCCTGCAGCCCCGGGTGCTCCTCTTTCCTTACACTTGGGCTTCTCTCTGGGGCGCTGGAGCCCGAAATGCCACCTTGCTCCGCCACCTGCTTTGCTTTCGCTGCTCTGGGCTGTCTGCTGAGCGCTCTCCCAGCGGGCTCAGCCCCAGAGGAGCCATCTGCTCGGATGCTGGGACTTTTCGGGGATGCGGTGGCAGCTCCTGTGCTCAGTCTGTCTCCTGGAGAAGGTGCTGGCTGCAGGGTTGCTGAGTTCATGGACCCCGTCCCTTGTCCCTGCAGGAGGTGAGGACTTGGCAAGGGGAGAATTCCCTGCTGCAGAGAGCCTCGGAGGAGACTACCCAGGGCAAGGAGGAAGAGGAGGAAGAAGATAAGATGAAGAAAAGCCAGGTACAGCACTGGGGGCATGGATGGCCACACAGCCAGCCACAAAGCCAGCCTTGGGCTCCGGGGCGATCCTGCAGGTCTGCCCTGGGCTTCCCTCACCTCTTTATTCCTTTTCTGTTTGCAGTCCTCTATCCTGGAGCTGGCAGATATATTCGGGCCGGCGCCAGCCCCCTCCAGCCACACGTCTGCTGACCCGTGGGATATGCCAGGTGGGGGCAACTCACAGGCTGCCAAAGCTTGGGACATTGGCAGAAACCTCTCCCTTGCCTCTCCCTCCCCAGTCCCCAGGAGCTCAACAGTAAGGACCTCTTGCTTCTCCTCCCTCCACTGCCCAGTCTGTTACATGCCTGGGTGGTGCTGCTGGAAGCTGTGGTCCCCCGGGCACATCCCTGCCGCTCAGCATCACTCCGTGCCCTGCACCGTTCCCCTCTTCCACAGCTTCCCTTCTTCTTTCAGATATGAAGCCCAAAGCGGAGCCGGCAGCCTCTGCCTGGTCCGGTGCGACTGACCCCTGGGTGCCGGTCCCAGCTGCTGGAGGGGAGCCCCTCTCCCAGGCGAGCGCCTCGTCCCAGCAAACCTCTGCCGGGCCCTGGGATTTCCCCCGTGGCACCACTGCAGCCTCTGACCCTTGGGGGAAGGCACCCTTGTCTTCTGGCTTCCCTGCTGCGGACCCCTGGGGGACAGCATCGCCCCCCACCCAGGTCTCTGGTTCTACACCAGCTGCCGATCCTTGGGCCGCTGTGGCCGAGCAACCTCCTAACCCTGGTAAGAGGCTCAATGATGGGCGTTTTGGCTTTGCTGGGGATGGCGGGCTGCGTTGGCCATCACTGCCCTCCCGCAAGTGGGTATCCTGGGGTGCTCCCCCTTCCTCCCACAGCCAGCTCTGCAAACACCCCCCCGTGCTGCTCTTCTGCCCTGCAGCGGGACCTCCGCTCGCCCCTCGGCATCCTGAAGACTTCAAGGAACTTTTAGGCTTTATCTGCACAGAATAGGCTGCTTTAATTAACATGGCACAGTTAACAGAGCCCTCCCGTGGGAGCAGATCGCAGCCACCGCACCGGTCCAGCAGCAGGGCGATGGTGTGTCCCCCCCCCCGCTGATACCTGTCTGTCTGCTCACCCCAAACCAGCCCTGCGTGCCCTGCCAGGACGGACGGTTGCTGCTCGCAGATGCCACGTTGCAGATGGGGAAACGGCTGTAGGAGTAGCCTGTGTTTCAGAGCTCAGTGCCGCTCTCGGTTCCTCCTCGGTGCTTCCTTTGGCCCCGCGGAGATACCGTGTGTTCCGCCCTCAGTTTTGGTCCCTGGGGAGGAGAGTAGAATCCGGCCTGGGGGCCAGTGCTGGTTGTTAAAGCTTTCCTGCAGACCTGTCCCCTCTGCCTGTCCCCGCTGGGGCTGGCAACTGCAGGGGGATGGCTGCGAGCGGTGTAGGGGCTGCCTCGGTCTGCAATGACCCCCAATGGTCTGGCTCATCTTAGCCCTGCTGCCCCGGGCCGGTGCACGTTCCCGACCCCCAGCCCCGTGCCCCCCCACCGCACGCCCTCTTCTCTGTCTCCTTGCAGGCAGCCGCCCCTGCCTCTCTCCTGTCTGTACATCTCCTGCCTCTCACCTCCCCGCTTGCTCCCCTCCTTGAGTCTCACCTCTTCCCCCCAGCTCCAGGGGGGGACGCTTTCGACCTGTTTGCAAAGCCGCCCGAGCCAGCCGAGCCGCCGGAGCAAGAGCCCTCTCAGCCACCCTCCTCGGCCAAGTCCAGCAGCCCCGTCGGTAAGAGCCGGGGGAGCGGGCAGGGGCCGATTTGGGCAGGTGGGGACAGGGACCTGTCCCTGCCCATCGCAGAGAGGCAGCTCCAGGGCTGGCCAGGCTGTGCGTGGCTGCTTGCTGGCGTGGCCAAAGCATGTTCCCACCTGCAACCACGCGTGCCGTGGGCTTGGGCTGCCCCGTAGCCGAGGGGGCAGCTCCAGGCCCTGCGTGTCACCCATTTCCCCGACCCCGTCGCCTCCCGCGGCGGCTCGGGGGGAGCTCGGGCACGCCACACCGCAGCCTCAGCCCCACCGCACCGAGCTGTGAACTGGGACGAGACGTGCCATTAGCTGCCCTGTGCGGTGACAGGGGGATGCCGTCACCCTCAGTTTCTCACCGCTGGCTCACGCGACTTGTCTTCCCCCCCCCCCCCAACCCCAGAGCTGGACCCCTTCGGCGACCTGTTCTCCAGCACCAGGCAGGATGGGACGAAGAGCTTCGACCTCGCCAACCTGGCCGACTCCCTGCCCGAATCCGGCAAGGAGCGGAAGGACTGTAAAACCCCCGAGGCCTTCCTCGGCCCCGCCGCCTCCTCCTTGGTCAACCTGGACTCCCTGGTCGCGCCCGCGCCGGCCTCCAAGACGCGCAACCCCTTTCTCTCGGGTAGGTGCCAGTGCTGTGGTGCGGGCTGCCGGCCGGGGGCTTCCCTGGGCTGGATGGAGGGGTGTTTGGGGGAGGAAGAGGAGGAGGACGGGGACGGGACGGGACGGGACGTGGCTGCCCTGACGCATCCCATCTTCTCCTTGCTAGGTCTGAGCACGCCGTCCCCCACCAACCCCTTCAGCCTCGCCGAGCAGCCCAAACCGACGCTCAACCAGATGCGGACCAGCTCGCCGGTGCCCGGCCTGCCCGCCGCTCTCCCCGCCAACTCCATGACCTACAGCGCGTCCCTGCCGCTGCCCCTCAGCAGCGTCCCCGCCGCCGCCGCCGCCCTCCCCGCCTCCGCCAGTGCCTTTCCCCAGGCCGGCACTTTCCCCGAACTCCCCAGCAATTTGCCGCAGCCTTTACTACCGCTGAGCGGCCCCCCGGCCCCGCCGTCCGCTCCGGGGGGGCTCAACCCCTTCCTCTGAATCCTCTGGACGTGGAGACTCTCACCCCTTCCCCGGCTGTTACAAACCCCCCCGGCCTTTCCTTCCGCCAAGACCTTGGGGGGGGGGGGCCCAGCGGTTCGCTAGCTGCAAGGGAGGGTGCCCCCCACGCCAGCCCCTTCCCCTGTGCCTGCCGGCTGGGGGGGCAACCAGCATGAGCCCCCGTGCTTGACAGGCAAGAGGGGACCCCCCCCCACCCGTCTCCCCGTCGAAGGCCAAGAGCCGCGGCCTAGGGGCCATGGCAGGGCCCGTCCTAAGGACTGTGGTGTTTTTGGGGGGCTCCGGTGCAGCGGGCTGGGCTGGTGCATGGGGTCTCGCTGCTGGATGGGTCCCCCCCGGGGTAGGGGGGGCTTTGCCTCGGCGCCTGCGGGGAGCTGGGGCAGCGCTGGGGCCGGGGGGAGCCGCGGTTACAACCCCCCCCCCCCAACCGTGCTCCCTTCCCCGGGGTCCCCGGCTGGTTCGCGCTCCCGTGGCTGTTGCTCGCCGCCCCCCCGCCCGCCCCTCGCCCCCTTCCCGCTCGCTGCTGCCCCTCAGCCCCCTCCCCGGACCCTCCCGAAGGAGCTGCGGGCAGGGCCCCCCGCGGGGGCCAGCCGGCTTCCTCGCCCGCTGGCGGGGGCGAAGTGGGGGTGTGTGGGGGGGGCACCGGTGCTTCGGCGCTGCTGGAGAGCGGCGGCTCCGGGGGCTGCCTGTGAGACAATAAAATGCTCTGACGGACCCGGTGTGCGGCTCCGGGGGAGGGCAGGGCCCGGCGAGGAGGCCGGGCTCGGGGCGGGGACGGGGGGACGGGGACGAGGACGGGCCTCGGGCCTGTCACGGGGAGCGGCGGCAGCTCCGCTCCGCCCCCGCCGCCATGTTGGCGGCGCCGCTGCGCCGGGCCCGCAGGTACCGGGGGGGTGGGGGGGAACGGGAGGGCCGGGGCGGCTGCGGCCCTGCGGGGCGGTGGGCAGCGATCGCTGCGGCACTTGGCAGCCCTTCGGCATCGCCGCTGCCTCCCTCTCCGCCCCCCTAAATCCTCCCTGCGCTCCCCCCCTCTATATCCCCCGCGTCCTCCCGGCACCTCCCACATCCCCCTAAATTCCCCTTGCATCCTTGCAACGCCCTGGACTCCTCCCGCGTCTTCCCTAAATCCCCCCCTGCACCCTCCCGAATCCCCCCTAAATCCTTTCTGCACCCTTACACCCCTCCTGTATTCCCCAGCGTCCTCCCTGCATCCCCCTGCGCTCCCCCAGATCCCCCCTGCGCTCCCCCAGATCCCCCCTGCGCTCCCCCAAATCCTCCCTGCACCCCTAACCCCCCCGCAAGACATATTATCCTCCCTGTACCCCCTCCCTGCACCCCTCTCGCACCCCCTCTTGCACCCCCCGCACCCCAGCCCTGCATCCCCACCCAGGAGGGTCTCTCTGGTCCCCTCTCGTCCCTCGGTTCCCCTCGCCACAAGAAGCCCGTGCCCTGACCCCGCACCTACCCGTGCACCCACGGGAGAGGATTTTCCTCCCTGATGACACACGGGTCCAATCCTGCAGATGTTGCTCCCCTTACCCACGGCTATCGGGTGACTGTGCCCCTGAAGGATGCTGGTGGTGGGCTGGGGGCTGGAGGGGAGAGAGCCCGGGGGTGGCAGTCGGAGGAGAACAGCCTCACCTGAGCCTCCAGCAAGCGGGGAGGGCTTTGTAGGGTCCTGGGGGGGGACAGAGGTGGACCAAGCCCCAGCCCGGGGGCTAAAAGTGGTTTTCCCTGGCACAAGGAGCAAAAAGCGGGGAGCGGGCAGCGGCACCCCGTCCCAGGGCTACGCTGGGCACCCGCAGGAGCCGGGGTGATGGTGGTGCTGGTCTGGGGTGTCGCGGCTCTCTCCAGGGGCTGTGCTTTGCTGTGGCGAGCGAGGAAACGATGAGCCTATTCGGATGAGCCTATTCGGTGTCGCAGGTGCGCGTTTCTAACTGGGAGCGTGACCATGGCCACGGGGGGGACAACCAGCCCCCCCAGCGTCCCTCGTCACACCAACCGCCTGATTAACGAGAAGTCCCCCTACCTCCTGCAGCACGCTCACAACCCCGTGGACTGGTAAGAGCGACTGGTGCCTTTCTCCCTCCTCCTCTCCTTTGCGTCTGTGGGGCTGAGGGACTCGCTGCGGTGGTAGGTGAAGCAGCCTGGCCTCTGCGGCTCCCTGCGGACTTGGGGTCCGTGCTCCTGAGCCAGCCGTGCCCCCGGCTGTCCTGACCCCTCTCCACCAGGCAGCAGATTTTCAGGCAGCTTTAGAGGAGTCCGGGTCCCATCAGCGGTGACCCCTGAAGCTCCTTTCTTGTCTTCCCTCCACAGGTACCCTTGGGGTCAGGAAGCCTTTGATAAAGCAAAGAAAGAAAACAAGCTGATATTCCTGTCAGGTAACCAGAAACAAGACATATTTCATGTTCCCATGTGTTGTTCAGTAGATGACCAGATAAGCTGGGCTGCGGGTGTGTGAGTAGCTGTGTAGGTAAGGACACGGAGCACTAATTCTCTGCTAGCAAGAGAGGGCCACATGCTTTAGTAGCTCTCTCTGAAGGTGGGCTGCATCAAGGACCAGAGGCCTTGGCCAGATTTTAGGAGCAAGAGCTGGAGAACCCCGGAGGCCCTGCAAGCATGGAGGACTTTCTCCTCCATCTCTTCTCTGGGAGGGGTGGGCAGCTATTGCCCGTATCAGGGTTCCCCACCGCTGAGCGATCTCCCCATAACGTGTGTCCTGCTCCTTGCAAAGGGCCTTTCCTCACTCGCCTGAGCTTGTTTTCAGTTGGCTACTCCACCTGCCACTGGTGCCACGTGATGGAGGAGGAGTCCTTCAAGAACAAGGAGATCGGGGAGATTATGAACAAGAACTTCGTATGCATCAAAGTGGATCGTGAGGAACGGCCAGATGTGGACAAAGTATACATGACCTTCGTGCAGGTAAGGGAGGCACGGGCAGAGCTTGGGAGGCTTTGACCGGCTCTTTCAAGATGAGATTCATGGTTGTGTTCCTCAGGCAAGAAGAACCAGTATGTGAGCTGGTCTGAATGGGGCCATGCATGATCACAAGGGTGGAGGGAAGCACATGTCTGTCCTCAAGTGAGGCACTGGGATGTGCCAGAGGGTTACAGAGCAGAGGGTGCCACTTGCATGACCTTGGTGCACCCGTGATTTGTCTTTCAGGCAACCAGTGGTGGAGGTGGCTGGCCGATGAGTGTCTGGCTGACTCCAGACCTCAAGCCCTTTGTAGGGGGGACGTACTTCCCACCTGAAGATGGAGTTCATCGTGTTGGCTTTCGGACTGTGCTGCTCCGAATCGCAGAGCAGGTATGGAGCAGGAGTGGCGTAGCAGACAGTGCTCAACCAACGGGGCGGCAGGGAAATTGGTCTGGGATTGATGAGTGACTGAGTTAAGAGATACAGTCATGAGAAACGGTAGCCCAGAGGACATGTCAGAGCTTTGGCTGGGTTAGAGATGGATTGGAACTGATCTGGGGAGGAGGACCGAGAACTGAAGGTGCAGTTTGGACTGGTACAATGCAGGAAGCAGAAAGAGAGAAAAAAAATGGAAGAACTGACTTTCTCACTCTGCATCTTAGTGGAAGGAGAACAAAGAGGCCCTGTTGGAGAACAGCCAGAAGATCCTGGAAGCATTGCTATACAGGTCCGAGATCCATGTGCAGGGCCAGGAGTCACCCCCACCATCCAAAGAGGTGATGGCCACCTGTTTCAAGCAGCTCTCCAACTCTTACGATGAGGACTACGGTGGCTTTTCCGAATCCCCCAAGTTCCCCACCCCAGGTCAGTCTGGCCTCTGCTGCTGAGCCCTGCCGTGGGGCAGGCAGCGCCGGGGGGCAGAGCCCACCCCACAGCCTCCCACTTTCTCCCTGTATTTCAGTGAACTTGAATTTCCTCTTCACGTACTGGGCCCTGCACCGAACAACTCCAGAAGGTGCCTGGGCACTGCAGATGGCTCTGCATACCCTCAAGATGATGGCCCATGGGGGCATCCATGACCACATCGGTCAGGTAGGAGGAAGGCCTCGGGGGTAAACCCCTGGCACATCCAGGAGGCGTGGGGTGGAGACGTGTCCACTTGTTTTTTGCAGGGCTTTCACCGCTACTCCACCGACCAGCACTGGCACGTCCCTCACTTTGAGAAAATGCTGTATGACCAAGGGCAGCTGGCAGCCACATATAGCAGAGCGTTTCAGGTACGGCCGTGGCTTCCCTCTGCGGGGGGGGCTCCCTCAGCATGCTGAGTGCTGGCTGGGGAGGGCTGGCTTGGTTTGGGGAGCAGCTTCGAAGCCTGTTCCCCAAGATGTTGCCCATTCCATGGGCGTGGAGTGGTCCCATACTCCTCTTCATCTCCTGGTGTTCATCCAGAAACGCTGCACAAATCTGTGACAGTGGAGCCCCAGGGTTTTGAGCGTAACGGGGGAGGGAACAGCCTTCTGGCTGGTCTTTGCAAGTCAGCAAACACATGCTGCTGCCTGTGATGTTGGTATAACTCCAGGGTTGCTCTCCAGTGCCTGTAGATTTCTGTCAGAGATCTTACTCTGAATCCATCCCACGTTTAAAGTCCCTGGACTTTCAAATGTGTTTCCCCTCCTTTGCCAGCTCTTTAAATCTGAATCTCTGATCATATCTTGCTGTGTCTCCTGCCTCCCCGCTGCCCCTTGTAACATTGACATCCACCCCATGCCTCCTGCAGATCTCTGGCGATGAATTCTTTGCCAGTGTCGCCCAAGACATTCTGCTCTATGTCTCGCGGGACCTGAGTGACCCGGTAGGTTGTTCCCTGGGCTAGGCCAAAGGGAGCCACTTACCCTGCCCTGGGACATGGTTCGGGGCTGCTTTTCCCTCCCTCCCTTCCCAGCTGAGCTCAGTCTGGGGCACTGCTGTGGCTCGCTGGCCAGATTGCCAGCCCAGCAGTGATGGGGAGTTGGCTGAAGGTGCTGTCCCAGTAACAGGAGGGTCTCTCTTGCTCTTTTCCCAGGCTGGAGGTTTCTACAGTGCGGAGGATGCTGATTCCTACCCGACCACTGCATCCGAAAAGAAGCGAGAAGGAGCTTTCTGTGTGTGGACAGCTGAGGAAATTCGGGCTCTCCTTCCTGACCCTGTCGAAGGGGCCACAGAGGGGATGACCCTGGGAGATGTCTTCATGCACCACTACGGAGTGAAGGAGACTGGCAACGTGAGCCCCATGAAGGTGAGGGAGAACAAAGACCTGCCTGGTACCAGGACGACTGGTGGGGGACCCACACCCTTGGGCATGGGGGGATGCCAGAGCAGCCCCAGAGCACGTGGGGTCCAACCCCTCCTCAGCCCAGTGATGTTCGTAGAACGGGGCATTCCTTTCAGGACCCCCATCAGGAGCTGAAGGGCAAGAACGTCCTTATTGTTCGATGCTCCCCGGAGCTGACGGCGTCCCGGTTTGGGCTGGAGCCGGGGCGGCTGGGTGCCCTCCTGCAGGAGGGCCGGCGGAGGCTGTCCACAGCCCGGGCACAGCGGCCACGGCCACACTTGGACACCAAGATGCTGGCGGCATGGAATGGTGAGAGGTGGCTCAGCTCTGGGGGTGTGTGCCTTGGCTGGACCCCTCCGCGGCTGCCTGGGGCCAGCGTGCTTTTGGGGGGCTTGTAGCAATGAGTCCTGCTGGGACTGGAGAGCCCCCCACGGAGGTTGTGGGTGGGCTGGGGTCCGGGGCTGTGGGAGCACCTGGGGGAAGCAGCCCCAAACCTGCAAGCCGTGGGGCTGCTGGGCATCAGGATATTACTCTGGCTTTATTTTCCTTCCCTGTTGCCAGTAGAGAGCAGCAAAACCCTTCGCCTGGCTCCCCCAGTTGGGCTCTGGGGAAGGGGACTAGGTTGGGGATTCAGGACCCAGGTGGGGTGCAGAGCCCACCTCCACTGCTGCATTAGTGGGAGACCACAGCTCTGTGTCCGTCTGTCCAGGTGTCCTGCAGCAGGTAATAACTACAGTACCCCAGACACTGTTCCCAGCAGTAAATGCCTGGGTAGCTGGGTCTGGAGCTGGCGTGAGCTGGAGTTACACCTCGTCCTGCAAACAGGAAGACTCTCTTAAGCCCTGTTTCTTCCTGCAAACAAAGGCTTAGCTCTTGCTGGCCTTGCAGCGCTCTGCCCCTCTCTTCGGTGACAGTAAGTGACTTTTTTAGCGGCTTGAACTGAGTGAGAGAGCTGGTGGCTGAGCCTTGACCTGCCTAGAATCTCAGGAAAGACGAGCTTCCTGCTGAGCATCCTTTAAAGGAAAGACAGTGACACCCTCTCTGGTTCCTTGTGCCCCCCCCCGAGCCTGTCCCCATGTCTGCCTATGCAGGGCTGATGATCTCGGGCTTTGCCCAGGCTGGGGCAGCCCTGGCCAAGCAGGAGTACGTAAGCCGGGCTACGCAGGCAGCTGCCTTCCTGCGGAGACACCTTTTTGACCCTGCCAGTGGGAGGTTGCTGCGGAGCTGCTACCGGGGCAAAGACAACACGGTGGAGCAGAGGTGAGCAGTGGTACAGAGAGTGTCTACAGACCGACTGGCCACCCCCCAGGTGTTGCCCAGGCCCCAGGTGGTCCCCTCTCTTCCAAGCAGGACTGAACTTGGAGGGAGGGAGGCTGTTTGCCTTGCACAGAACTGCCTCCGGTGCAGTTTGGGATGGATTAGTTCCCCCCACCCAGTGAGGAGGAATTAAGGTCAAATCCTTTCCCGATCCTCATCTTCCAAGCTGGCAGGAGCCTTCCCCTGCCCTCCCCTGCTGTACAGAAACCCGGGGCTGAGCCATGTGATGACTTGGCACAGCCACCGCTTAATCTTGGACTGAGCTCTGAGGTGGCATCTCCTCGGGTAGCAGAGACCAGTAGGTAGGGCTTTGCTGGGTTGGAGAACATTTCCCACCTGGCCAGTGTAGAGACCCTGATGCTCCTTCCCTGTCTGCCACTGCAGCGCCGTGCCCATCCAGGGCTTCCTGGAGGATTACGTCTTTGTCATCCAGGCTCTCTTTGACCTGTATGAAGCCTCGTTGGAGCAGGGCTGGCTGGAGTGGGCCCTGCAGCTCCAGCACATGCAAGACAAGCTCTTCTGGGACCCCAAAGGCTTTGCGTATTTCTCCAGCGAGGCTGGCGATCCTTCTCTGCTCCTGCGCCTGAAGGATGGTGAGCTCAGGGACATGGCCCTGCTCTCCATGGGTTATGGTGTGGGGCAGCTTAGGGAGGGCAGGGGCTACACCTGGCTGAAGGAACAAGCCGTGGGGTGGTGAGGCATTGGGCTGATGGAGGAGCTGTTTTCCCCTGCAGACCAAGACGGAGCAGAGCCCACTCCCAACTCTGTCACTGTCACCAACCTGCTCCGAGCAGCTTGTTACTCCGGCCATACAGAGTGGGTGGAAAAAGCCGGGCAGATCTTGGCTGCCTTCTCAGAGAGGCTGCAGAAGATCCCAATAGCCCTGCCAGAGATGGCCCGGGCCACCGCTGTGTTCCATCACACCTTCAAACAGGTACGGTCAGGGGCTCATGTGCCCCTTACGGAACCTGCCGCAGGGAGGGGGCTTGGCGGTGGTGTGGGTGCAGTCACAGCTCTCTGCTTTCTCTCTTCTGCCACCCACGCTCTCCCCGGACAGGTGGTTATCTGTGGGGACCCCCAGGGAGAAGACACCAAAGAGATGCTGCGCTGCGTCCACTCCGTCTTCAGCCCAAACAAGGTAGAGGTGCCAGCCCTCCCCAGCCCCCTGCGCAGCCGCTCCCCGCCAGCCGCCGGCACGCTCCCTGCTGCCGCCTGCATTGCCAGTGCCTTCATCCTTTCTCCCAGTGTGGCTGTAGCATCCGTCTTCCTCCTCCTCTGTCCTGCCTCCCTTCTGGGAAGCATCCTATCCTTACCATATTCGTAAGCACAGCCCGCAGGGCCACGGCTGAGCCCCTGCACCCCTCTCTCCCTGGCACAGAGCGCTGGCAGTCCAGCCCAAGGAGCGGCTGCAGCAGCGGCTGCTGTCGCTGCCGGCTGTTTACACTGCCCTCAGCCTGAGCCCAGCATCCCCAGCGCTGCTCTCCCAAGGGAAAACCTTTCGTTCCGGTGCGGATGTGTCATGCCCGGTGTGGATGTGTCATGCCTGGTGCAGATCCAGCCAGTGTCTGGGTCACCTTCTGCCTGAAGCCACCCTCGCATCCTTGGGAAACAGCAAGGCAGTACCTTGCTCTGGCTGCGGGTACCCCTGGCTGGGAGGGTCTGGCTTTTCCCAAAAGCTTTGCCCCCAGTTGTGCTGTCGCCGTGCACTGGGGTTACCACCTTGCTCTGCTCATCTGCATCCCTGCTCAGAGATGCGTCACCCGGTGCATCCCACGGAGGGGCCGTGCTGCCTCCGGGACGGAGCTGTTTGCCGCCCGCAGAGCTGGCAGGGAAGGGCAGTGCGGCAGCCGGCGCCCATCACGTTTGGTGGGCAGCGTCCCTGCCCTGGGGACGGATGGCTCTTGCCTTGGCAAAGCTGTTGAGCCGAGGGAAGCAGGGCTGGGCTGTAGGCGAGGAGGCTCAGCGTTTCAGCCTCTGGACCGGATTCATCCCTGCCTGTCGGGGTCCTGGTGCCAGGGACTGGCACGTTGAGCCGCAACACGTGGGGAGCTGGCACTGAGGCCAAAGCATCAGTTTCCGTCTGTAGCCCCAGCTGGGGTGAACCGGGGAGCGCTGAGCCATCGGCACGGTGTCCCCTGCTCCGTCCTCACGTTAGCTCAGCCCACGGAGGCTTTCATCCCTGACCCTCTGCTTACGTGCCCCGCAGTGTTCAATGCCGGTGTTGGAGGACAGTCACCGCTTTTGCCCAGGCACGTGGGTGGGGGACGCAGCTCTCCGTCCTCCCTCTGGCATCTCCTGTCCAGCAATGCCCTCAGCCGTGCCTGTCCCCGCACCGCGGGCGAGGCCTCTGCTCCCACGCTCTTCCTCTCTCCCTTAGAAGGATTACAGCGGGTGACCCAGTTTGCAGGGATGGGAAGCGCCATGGTGGCAGCGGGGAACCCAGTGCTGCTGCTAATAACCCACTCCCTCTCCCTGCAACTGGTTCAGCCGTCGGTCCCCTGAGTCCACGTGGACTCTGGCAGGGGATGCAGCCGGCAGCTTTGGGGTCCTGAGCAGAGCAAATAGCGCAGCCATTGCCTCTCCTCTCATGTGATTTGGTTCCCTCCTGCTAAGCTGGTAACAAGCCTGGCTGTTGGGGACGCTCGCTCCCCAGGGGCAGGTCTGTCTGCCCCAAGCCGTTGCCTTCCTCGGGATAGGGAGGAAGAGGAGGGCTGGGCGCTCTGGATGGATATTGCTATGAGGGAGTGAAGGCGCGGGGGGGCTGCGCTCAGAGGGGCATGCGGGGGGGCTGCAGCTGGAGGCTGGCAGCAGGCAGGGCAGAGGTCGAGCCCCTGCTAGCCCCTTGCTGGGCTCTTGCGTGTTCCTCATGTTGCGATAGTGGGATGGATCAGGAGTTGTCAGTTGTCCCTTTTGGCAGCTTGGGTTTGTTTCCTGGAAGAAAGAACGTGGCAGGAGGGGAAGGCTCTCTTCCCAGAGGAGCACAGCCCTGTAGGTATGTGCTTCCCCAAGCATGAGTGTGCAGGAGCGGTAGGAGCTGAGCTCTTCCTCGACCTTCCTCAGCCCACCTCCCTCCTGCTCGTTCCTGCCACGAGAGCTGCCTGCGCTGCTGAGCCCGGCTCCAGCAGACGGGGTGTCCCATCGCGGTGATGGCTGCTTCTCCCTGCTGTCACCGAGGCCAGGGGTGAGCGGTTGGGCCTCTTCAGCATCATCTGGGTGGAATGAAGGGCGACAGGGAAGGGGGTAGAGCCACACTTCCCCTGAGCCGTCCTGCCGGGGCTTCCCCGGTGCCATTCTTCATGACCAACCTGATCTCTGGCAGTAGCGATGGCTCCTCACCTTGCAGAGGGGATGGAGAGAAGGGAGGAGAATCCCGCTGCTCAGAGAGTCACGCTGCCTTTGGGAGCAGCCTGCTGCTTCCCGACAGCCATCCCTCTTCCCATGCTGCATCGCACAGAGAAGCGGGTCCTCCTTTTCCCAACCCGCCTTCAGCTCCCTCCAGCTGCACCCCAGCTCTCCTTCCCCACCCTGAAAAGCTGCCTGAGACAGAGCAGCTCTGGGTCACCCGCTCCGGGGACACGACAGCTTTGGGAATCGCCTTTGCCAAGGATTTGGGGAAAAGTCACTGCTGTGTCCCCTGCCGCCCCTGCTCCCTCAGTGCCGGCAGGGCGCTGGGGGCTTGGTTCATCTGCAGGAACACAATTAATTAGGTCGTTCCAGTAATTAATTCCTTACAAACTTCACATTGAAATCCTTGCTGTAACGAGATGCCGATGATAAGACGGCATTGAGGTCGCAGGTTTAAATGGACCCCGGACCCGGAGGAGCCCTTTGCCACAGGCACCTGCCGCAGGGATGTGAGTGCTCCGGGGGCGATGCCGGAGGTGCTCCCCAGGGGTCCCGGTGCTGGGAGCAAAAAGGGTTGGATCCCTGCTCTGGGGCTGGATCCTGGCTCCTGGTATAGATTCCTGCCCTGTTAATGGTCTTTAGGGTAATTATGAAGGATCCCATTATCTCCTCAGCTGCAGAGCGCTAAGCCTGCTGCTTGCCTTCATCCTGGCCCTGCAAGAGGACCTTAGGGAGCTTGTGAGAAAAATGAATAATGAATTTCAGATTGGACATGAATTGGTAATTAATCACTCCTGGAATTAATTCCAGACAAAGGCGAGGGGGGGAGGAGGTTGGGGGGGGGAGCAGGAGGCAGGCAGGGAGTCGGGCTGAGTCAGAGCTGGGTCAAGGCAGGGGCCGAGCGGGAGATGTGGGGTGATGGGGGACAGGACGGCACTGCAGCAGCCGTTATCGAGGGCAAGGGCTTGGGGACGTGGTGACCTCCTGGGGACGCAGGGGGCGAGGGCAGCCCCTGCTAGGCACGGGTGAGGCGTCTCAGCTGGGTCTTGGTGCTGGGTTTGCTCCTGTCCCCGGGGCCGGTGGTAGAGGATGCTGCGTGCCAGGCGAGCGATGCCACGGTGGCAAGATGTGCGTGCCGGGGGTAGTAGCGTTCGGTGTTGGCATCCCACGGCGGCGTGAGCGGCGTGAACCTGTGGTGAGCGTGTCAGTGCTTGGTGGGCACCGCGGTGGGCACACGCGCAGGGCCGGGGCCGGAGCCAGAAAGGGCAAGGGAGAACCATGTGTTCCAGCTGTGGGATGCTGCCTTCGTGCCTTGGACCTTGGGAAAGGCCGGTGTTTTGCTCACCCTTTGCATCCATGTCGGCACCAGGCTCCCTGCCAGCTCCTGGCCTTTCCCCTGATTAGCCTGCAAGCCCTGAGGCTTTAACAAACATTTTCCCTTTCAGAAAAGCTAATTATCACAGCAGCCCTGTCATCACCCCTGGCTGGTGCTGCCGTGTCAGCCAGGAGAGCCCCTGACCCATTGCTTGCTGGTGTCTGAGTTTTTTTGGGAAGCATCTGGAGGGCAGGAGGAGTTGGGCTGCCGGGTGGGACGGGGTGATGCTGGTGCTGGGGTTGGGGCTGCCCCTGGGCTGGGTGGGTGTCCCCAGGGAGCCGGCTGGCTGGGGCAGCCCCACTCCAGGCCGTTGTGTGCAGGTCCCTGTGCTTCATCCCCAGTTGTCGGGTGTCTGGAGCAGAAAAGGGAGACAAAGCTGCCGGGGATGGCGTGGACCACACGCTCCTTCCAACACAGGCGCTCGCGGGGATGTGGCCACCGTGGGACCCTGGCAGAGGGCTGGCATGGGTCCCCTCGGCTCCCGGTCCCCTTCCCTCTTCGGGCGAGTGCGTGGGGGGACGCTGCCAGCGCTTGGCATGTCTGTGGGGAGGGAAGGACCAGCTGGCTGGCACTGGCTCTGCTCTCCAGCTCTCCCAGCTCCTTCTCCGGCAGGTGCTGATGCTAGCAGATGGAGACAGCACTGGGTTCCTCTACCGCCAGTTGCCTTTCCTTGCATCCCTGGAGAGGAAGGACGGGAAAGCCACCGCCTATCTCTGCAGCAACTTCGCCTGTTCCCTGCCCATCACCTCTCCCCAGGAGCTGCGTGGGATGCTCTGCCCGTGAGCCCCTCGGCCCCTCCGCCTGCAGGAGGGCAAGGGGGAGACAGACTGTCGCGCCAGCCTGGGGACGTGGGAGAGACCCGTAATAAAGCTACCTTGGGCATCAGCTGTCTCCTGGATGGTTCCTGGCAGCACGGTGGGGCTGTGCCTGCAGCAGGTCAGGCTCTGCTTGCAACCACTGCTCTGGCAGCATCTCGGCAGAACTAGCTCTGCTCCCCAGTGCTGGTTTTGGCATGGCTAGGAGACAGCCACCGAGGAGCATCGCCTCCGCCTGCACATGTGCTTGCTCCTTGCCTCTGCTCGCTGAGGAAAAAGAAAACAAATTAAGTATAAATCCCAGTGTTAATGGAGAAGTCGGATGGGAAAACTATTAGGGTTCCTATAGCAACCCAGGGTAACATTGTCAAAAGCACCTGGATGACTTGGGAGTCAAGTGCTTTTGAAAGTGTTACTGGTTACAACAGCCACGGTATTTTTCCATTACAGAGTAGATCGTAACATACATTAGGTTAATACATAGTGCATGCAAAAAGCCTGCTGATTACCGCAACCGATGAAAACGTGCCACAAGACCCAGCCTAAGCCCTTCCAAACAGCTAAACATCTCATCCTGGCTTTGCCAAGGCTGCGGAGACGTGGTTCAGCTTGAGAAAACACTTTTGAAAGTCTTGTTTGCTTTGTAAAAGCCTAATGCCTGCATCTACTCTATGGGATGGGGCTGCGCTGCTTCCCCTGGGACCTGCGGCGAGGTGGGGAGCTTCCCTGGGACTGGGGTGGCTGAAGGGGGCAGGTGCCGGGGCTGGGGATGCTGGCGTGCCCTATGGCTGTCCCGGGATTCCTGAGCATGCCTGTGGGTGGGTGCCCCTGCCCCACACTGCCCCAGCTGGGGGGTCCCCAGCGGGGATGGCAAGAAGGGAGATGTCCGACCCGCACCCCGACTTGGGGCCGTCACCCGGGGTCGGAGCCGAGGAGCTGGGGATCCCCGAGCCTGCTGGCAGGAGAGCGGCCGGCTGCTGCTCCGTGCCGGGGAGGCTGGCTGGGCTGGGCTGGAGCAGGCAGGGATGGACGCCTGGTGAGGTAGGTTGGCTGGGGCTGCGTTTTCCAGCTGGGTGCTGAGGGTGGGTGCTGCTGGACAGGGTGCTCAGGGCTGCGGCTGCTCCAGCCTGGCCCCTGTCTTTGCTTGCAGAAAGTTTCAGTAACAGCACAGGAAATAACCCTAAAAATGCCTTTCAGCCAGTGTTTGAGGAGGGAGGTGTTTGCTCTGAACTTTCCTGGCGAAGCCGAGGCTGGACCGAGGATCTCGCCCAGCCTCACTGGGTGCTCGGCCGCATCCTGCCGACGCCAGCCGTGGGGACGGCGCTACCGGGTCTTGGCACCTCTGCGCGCCGAGCAGAGGGAGATCGCCCACCCCGGCAGAAGCGGGACGCTGTCGCCAACCACGCAGATCCCCTTTGCTGCAGCATAAACTTCATTCTCCCTCTCTTCCCCCTCATCCCTCCTCCTCCTCCCTGCTTCCAAAGGGGCAAGTACCATGTTTTCAGCATCCCTCTGACACCCTGGGGCTCCCCTGGCACGCCAGCCCGCACCCGGGGCCGGCGGGATGCCGTCATCTGGCAGCACAGCGGCGCTGAGGCGCGCTGCCCGCCAGCTTTCCAGTGGGTTGTGCCAGGATTTGGGGGTAACCAGCCTTTGAAGTCAAAGAGGAATTTTGCACCTCATCTCATGAATGCTTTCTATGCTTGTGGAAGAGGAGGGGTTTTTATTTTCTCTCCTCTCTTGGTTTTAAAAGCTGAAGTGTTTCTGGAAATCCAGCTGAAAATTGCTGGTTTGGCAGATGGCTGGCTGCTTTCCTCTGTTTTTTTGTTGTTTGTTTTTTTTTTTTAACTTGGCATCCCTG